>NC_141536.1:70807498-71107498 GCF_021556685.1 Rattus norvegicus
AAACCTGAAACACTGAAACTACTAGAACAAAACATGGGCAGAATCTTACAGAATAGAGGCATATGAAAGACCCTTTGAATAGGAATCCATTTGGTCAAGAATTTAGGTTAAAAAATGATAAATAGAAATTCATAAAATTGAAAAAATCTATATAGTTGAAAAATGAATCAATACTTGAATATGGATCCCACAGAATGGGATAGCATTTTTACAAGTTATATATCTGACAGACAATTAATATCCAAATATATAAATGACTTCAAAAAATTTGAAAACTAACCCAATTAAAAATAGTCCTGGTCTCTTTAGCAATAAAGACTTATATTCAATCTCTTCATGAAGATCAAGCTCCAAAGACCTAGATATCCAGTCTTTAAGTAGCTTTCATGGTGTTAGAAGTCACCAAAAATTTCCAAAGGAGGAACACAACAAAAAGTCCTACACAGTCTTCTGAATCTCAACAATGATCATCATGACATGATAAATCTAAATGGTATACTAGTGGCACATATACATTTTCTATCATCAACAATTCTGTAATTGGACTTAAATCCTGCTCACCAAGTCTGAAATCATCCCCTTTCACCTGTTCCTTTCAACTGGGACAGACTGGTAGCTAGTCTGCTTCCCAGAAGAGGCTATATCCTGAGGCATACCGGAGGATCAATTGTACTCAGAACATATGACATCATATCCTGAAGCATACCAGAAGAACCATTGCACTTAGAACATTTGATACCACATCCTGAGGCATCTCAGGAGTTCTTCTGCACCCAGGACATCAAACACCCTACCTGAGACATGCCAGGAGATCCAGGGCCCCCAGAACACCACAGCTTGGAGGCATCTCAGGAGTTCTTCTATACACATGGCAACTGGGCAATTGACGCCATGGTCTGAACACCTCCCAGGGGCTCTGTGACATGCAGGGCAACTGACCCAAAAGACTTAAAGCCACTCTGGAGTGTGGCTGCACACAAAGAAACAGAAACCACAGTCCATTAACACCCCAGAGAACAGCCTCATACAGCACAATACCTTGACTGCTCCTCTGAAGAACCAAGAGTCTGAAAGTCAACCAGAAGATCTACTGCAGCCAGGGCAACAAATCAGCAGCTTCTCTGCCCCTCTGAATACTCTCCAATTGGAAAGCCCTACAGGAGGTTTGCTACAGCCAGGGCCACAGGCCTAACAAGAGACTTGCTGCAACCCAGGGACAAAAGAGGCAACTCCAGGCAGCAAACACTAGGGATAACCAGGTGGTGAAAGACAAGCAAGCACAAGACCATAAGCAACAGAAGGCAATATACATGGACATCATCAGAACCCAGTTCTCCCTGATCCAGAATCCAGAAGCCCTGAATATACCAACACATCTGAAAATCAGGAAGCTGACCTAAAATCCTATCTCATAAAGGTAATAGAATCCTTTAAAGAGGATATAAATAACTTTCTGAAAGAAATACAGGAAAATAGAGATAAGCTGGTAAAAGCCCTTAAAGAGGAAATAAGTAAATCCATTAAAGACATACAGGAAAACACAAACAAACAGGTGAAGGAATTGTATAAAATCGACCTAAAAGTTGAAGTAGAAACAATATAAAAAGACAAATGGAGGCAAACCTAGAAATTGCAAACCTGAGAAAGAGGTCAGGAATTACAGATGTATCAGCAACAGAATGAAACAGATAGAAGAGAGAATCTCGGGTGCAAAAGATACCGTAGAAGAGATTGACACAGCAAAGAAAATTCAAAACTTAAAAATCTCCTAATCTAATACATCTAGGAAATTCAGGACTCAGTGAAGAGACCAAATCCAAGAATAATTGGAATAGAGGAGAACAAAGATTCCTAGCTTAAAGGGCCTGAAAACATCTTCAACAAAATCATAGAAGAAAACCTCCCCAACCTAAAGATAGAGATGGCTATAAAAGTAAAAGAAGCCTATAGAACACCAAACAAATGGGACCATAAAAGAAAATACTCTTGCCACATACTAATCTAAACACTAAACACAAGAAACAAAGAAAAAATATTACAAGCTGCAAGGGAAAAAGGCCAAGTAACATACAAAGGCAGACCTATCAGAATCACAATAGCCTTCACAACAGAGACTATGAAAGTCAGAAGACCCTAGTCAAAGGTTATGGAGACTCTAAGAGAAAACAAATGCCAGCCCAGGCTACTATATCCAGCAAGACTGTCAATCGACACAGATGGAGAAATCGAAATATTCCACGACAAACAAAATTCAAACAGTATATGTCTACCAATCCAGCCCAATAGAGGAGCCTAGTAGGAAAACTCAAATACATGGAAGATACCTACACCAATGAAAGGAGATGATATTAAGCATCTCACATAAAAAAAGCCAAAAGGAGAGAACCACAAAAACATAAAGTTATCTACAAAACCACATACAAAATGAACCAACAATCATCTGTCTTTAATAACTCTCAATATCAATGGACTCAACTCACCAAAAAAAGATGTAAGCTAACAAATTGGTACACAAACAAGATCCAGCATTTTGCTCCATATAAGAATCACATATCAATAACAAAGATAGACACTATCTCAGAGTAAAAGGATGAAAAAAAATCTTCCAAGCAAATGGTCCCAAGAAACAAGCTAGAGCTGCCATCCTAAAATCCAATAAAATAGACTTTCATCCAAAAGTAATCAACTGTAATGAGGAAGGACAGTTTATATTCACCAAAGGGAAAATCCACCAAGTGAAAATCTCAACTGTGAACATCTATGCCCCAAATGCAAGGGCACCCACATTCATAAAAGAAACTTTCCTAAAGCTCAAAACACACATTGAACCCCACACAATAGCAGTGGGAGACTTCAACACCTCATTCTCACAAATAGACAGTCATTGAAAAAGAAACTAGAGAGAGACACAGTGAAATTAATAGAGGTTATTAACCAAATAGATTTAACAGACATCTACAGAACATTTCACCCTTAAACAAAAGAATACACCTTCTTTTCAGCAGATTATGCTACCTTCTCCAAAATCGGCAATATAATTGGTCACAAAACAATCATCAAGCAATATAAGGTCGAGATAATCCCAAACATCCTATCAGAAGACCATGGCCTAAATCTTGTCTTCAGCAATAGCAACAGAAACCCGACATACATGTAGAAATTGAACAACTCTCTACTCAATGAAAATTTGGTAAAGGATGAAATAAAGAAATTGACAACTTCCTGGAATTTAACCAAAATGTTGAAACATCATCCCCAAACTTATAGGACAGAATGAAAGCAATGCTAATAGGAAAATTCATCGTACAAAGTACCCTGGTAAAGAAACTGGGGAAATCTTACACAAGCAATGTAACAGCACCCCTAAGAGCGCTAGAATAAAAAAGAAGAAGCAAACACACATAAAAGGAGTAGGAACAGGAAATAGTCAAACTTAGGGCAGAAATCGACCAAATAGAAACAAACAAACAAAAAATACAAAAATCCATAAAACCAAAAGCTGATTCTTTCAGAGAAACAACAAGACAGATAAACCCCTAGCCAAAATAAGTAAAGGGACCACAGGCAGTATCCAAGTTAACAGAATCAGAAATAAAAAGAGAGACCTAATATTAATAACAATAGAAGGGAAGAAATTAAAAAAATCCTCAGCTTCTACTATGAAAAGCTATACTCAACAAAACTGAAAGATCTAGATGAAATGGATGGTTTTCTAGACAGATACCACATAGCAAAGTTAAATCAAGAGCAGGTAAACTTTTGATACAGGCCAAATCTCATAAGGAAATAGAAGAAGTCATTAAAAACCTCCCAACCAAAAAAAAAAAAAAAAAAAAAAAAGGTTCCAGGTCCAGATGGATTTAGTTCAGAATTCCACCAGACCTTCAAAGAAGACCTGATACCAACATTCTTCAAACTATTCCATAAAATAGAAACAGAAGGAAAACTATCTAATTCATTATATGAAGCCACAATTACTCTGATACCTAAACCACACAAGGCCCCTACAAAAAAAGAAAAAAGAAAAAAGAACTTTAGACAAATCTCACTTGTGAATATTGATGCAAAAATACTCAATAAAATTCTTGCAAACTGAATCCAAGAACACATCAAAAACATCATTCACTACCGTCTAGTAGGCTTCATCTCAGGGATACAAGGGTGGTTCAATATACAAAAAATCTATTAATGTAATTCACTGCATAAACAAACGTATAGAAAAAAATTACATGATCATCTTCTTAGATACAGAAAAAGCTTTTGAAAAAATACAACAGCACTTCATATTCAAAGTATAAGAGAGGCCAGGAATTCAAGACTCATACCTAACATAATAAAAGCAATTTACTGAAAACCAACAGCCAATATCAAATTAAATGGAGAGATACTTGAAGCAAGCCCACTAAAATCATGGACAAGACAAGGATGCCCACTCTCCCCATATCTATTCAATGTAGTACTCGAAGTGCTAGCTAGAACAATAAGAAAACAAAAACAGATCAGAAGATACAAATTGGCAAAGACGAGTTAAAGATATCACTATCTGCAGATGATATGCTAGTATGCATTAGGAACCCCAAAAATTCTACCAGAGGTCTTCTTCAGTTGATGAACAACTTCACCAAAGTGGCTGGATATAAAATTAACTCAAATAAATCAGTAGCCTTCTTTTATAAAAATGATAAACAGGCTGAGAAAGAAATGAGGGAAAGAAGTACTATCACAATATCCATAGATAATATAAAGTATCTTGGGGTAACTTTAACCATACAAGTGAAAGATCTTTATGATAAGAACTTAAAGTCTTTGAAGAAATAAATCAAAAAAGATCCCAGAAAATGGAGCAATATCTCACTCATGGATTGGCAGAATTAACATAGTAAAATGACCATCCTATCAAACATGATCAACAAATTCCAGGCAATCCCCATCAACACAATTCTTCAAAGGTATACAAACATGTAAAAAAATAATTCTCAAATTCATCTGGAAAGGCAAAAAGAAAAAAAGAAAAAAAAACAAGACTAGCAAAAACAATTCTTAACAATGAAAGAACAGCTGGGGAGAATCACCATCCCTTACCACAAGCTCTATTACAGAGCAATAGTGATAAAAACTGCATGGTATTAGTATAGAGACAGGTTGATAGATGGACTAGATTCGAAGGCCCAGAAATATTACCACACACTTACGCACACTTGATCTTTGACAGAGAAGCCAAAAATATACAATGGAAAAATAAAGCATCTTCAATAAATGATTCTAATTGGATCTCTTTATGTAGAAAAATGAAAATAGAGCCATATTTGTTGCCCTGCACAAAGCTCAAGTCCATGTGGATCTAGGGCCTCAGCATAAAACTAGAAAAACTAAATCTAATGGAAGAAAATTTGGGAAACAGCTTTGAACTCATTGACACAAGGGGAAATTTCCTAAGCAGAATCCTAATGGCTCATGATCTAAGATCAAAACTTGATAAATGGAACCTCATGAAGCTGGAAAGCTTCTGTAAGTCAAAGGATATAGTCAGTAAGACAAATCAGCAGCTTATAGATCGGCAAAAAACTTCACTAATCCCACATCTGATAGAGGGCTAATATCCAAAATATATAAAGATCTCAAGAAACTAAGCATCAAAAAACCCAAACAATCTAATCAAAAAATGGGGTATAGAAGTGATCTGGGAATTCACAACAGAGGAATCTCGAATGGCTGAGAAGCATCTAAAGAAATTTCCAAAATTCTTAGTGATTAGAGAAATGCAAATCAAAAAGACCCTGAGATTCCACCTTAAACCACTCAGAATGGATAAGATCAATAACTCAGGTGAGGATACATGTTGGCAAGGATGTGGAGAAAAAGGAACACTCTCCATTGTTGGTGGGATTGCAAACTGGTACAACCACTTTGGAAATAAATTTGGAGGTTCTGCAGAAAATTGGAAATAGACCTATCTAAAGACCCAGCAATATCACTCTTGTAAATATACCCAAATGATGCCTCACCATGCCACAGAGTCACATGCTCCACTATGTTCATAGGAGCCTTATTTGTGACAACCAAAAGCTGGAAACAACACGGATGTCCCACGACAGAAAATGGAAATAGAAAATTTGGTTCATTTACACAATAGAATACTATTAAATACTAATAAATACTTAGCTATTAAGAATGAGGACATCCTGACTTTTGCAGGCAAATGGATAGAACTAGAAAATATCTACCTGATTAAGGTTACTCAGACCAAAAGGACATGCAGTGTATGTTTTCACTAATAAGTGGATATTAGGGAAAAAAAGTACAGAATACCCAAGATACAGTACTCAAAACTCAAGGAGGTCAACAAGCTGAAGGACCCAAGTGAGGACACCTCAGTCCCATTTGGGAAGGAGAAGAAAGCAACCACAAGGGGGAAGGGAGGGAGGGACAGGGGAAGAGAAGGGGACATGAGTCGGGGGAGTGGGGAACATGATCTGGTATGAGATGGGATAAGAGGACTGAAGCAATGACAGCAAAAAGAATGGAAACAGGCAACTGTGCAGGAAGGATATTGGGAGGACCCTCGAGAAAGTACCAGAGACCTGGGAAGTGACAGACTCTCAGAACTCAAAAGGTAGAGAGAGAACTTGTTGAGCCCACCTCCAGGAGAAGACAGGGCATCAAGTGGGGGATGGGTTGCTATACCAAAGTCAAAACTCTGATCCATAATTGTTCCAGTCGGAAAGAAGTGCAGATATGGAAATGGAGAAGAGTTTGTGGAAACAAGGTCCAGGCATATGTCCAAAGTGGGATCCAGTTTAAGGGGAGGCTCCAAGGCCTGACACCATTAGTGAGACTATGAGACATTCACAAAAAGGGACCTATCATGACTGCCCTTCAAAAGACCCAGCAAGCAGCTGAACGAGTCAGATGCAGATATGTGCACCCAACCAAGGAACAGAAGCTGCTGACCACTCTCGTTGAATTAGGGAAAAGCTAGGGGAAGCTAAGGAAGAGGGCAACCCTGTAGAGGGACAAGCAGTCTCAGTTAAACTGGACCCCTGATATCTCTCAGACACTGGACCAGGAGCTAGGCATCATACACCAGCTGAGATGAGGTCCCCAACATGTATACAGCACAGGACTCCCAGGTTGGGGTTCAGTCAGAGAAGATACACCTAACCCGCAAGAGACTGGAGGCTTCAGGAAGTTTAGAAGTCTGGTGTGGTGGGTGGGGTGGGGACATTCTGTTGACATTGGGGAAGGTCAGGTTGACTGTGAGGAGTTATGGGATGTGGAGCAGTTGGAGGGTAGACCAGGAGGGGAATAAAAAATAAAATCTGGACTATAAATAATAATGAAATCCTGTCTAGTTCTAAAAACCTAGCCAATTATCTAAAGCTATTATACTCATACATATAGGAGGACCTACAATCAACACTTTTCTAAGCCAGAATTGTCCCTAAATTACTCTATGAATGTGGCTTTATACCCACTGATATTTGTAATCCACACTTCTCATTAAGAAAAATATTATTTGCAATGAATGATGAGGATTAGGAAAACTTACAACCCGTTTCACTGAAGGATTGTTTACCCTAGTTCCAGTGGTAAACCTTCAAAACAAATCTTGCACGTAAGGCTCAATCATGGAATATTGCAAAAGAGGGGACTGTAAGCATTTTTGCTTCTGTATTTGTTTTGTCTCATGACATATTTTCTTTATTTACATTTCAAATGTTATCCCCTTTCCCACTTTCGTCTCCACCTGTCCCCTCTCCGTCCCCCTGATTCTGTGAAGGGGCTCACACATATATCCACGCCCTCTAGCCTCTCGGCCCTGATGTTCTATACTTCAGCATTCAGTCTTTCCAGGACCAAGGGCCTCTTCTTCCATTGATTCTCAGTAAGTCCGTCCTGTGCTACATACGTCCCTGGAGACATGGATTGCTCCATGTGTAAACTTTGATTGGTGGATTATTCCCTGTGTGCTCTGGGTTTTCTAGTTGGTTGGTATTGTTATTCTTACTATGAGGTAAGAATAAACATAACCCTACAGCTCCTTGAATCCTTTCTCTAACTCCTCCATTGGGACTCCTTTCTCAGTCCGATAGTTGCTAGCTAGAGATTATTTGGACTTCATTCATTAAGTCTTTGAAAATTCATTTTTTTTCAGGAATTTTCATGAACATTTCCAGTCTTACCAGGGATTTGTTTTCTAGTAGATGGACTGGGAAAAACTCTATCCAAATGTACATTCCACATGTGGACTTTTGATATTTGTGACTTAAGTAATCATTAATAAGACAGGAATCTTCAATTTGTTTTGACAGGAGAATAACCTGATTAATTGATCATGAAGTAGTAGTCATTAAAATTTTAAGCTTTTTCCCTTGGAAAATTAATTTTGCCTTTATTCAACTACCATGTCATATGGTGTCAACTCTTTGGTTTGTTTGTCTTTTTTTCAGGTGAGAGAGAAAGAAGGCCAATGGCAACACAAAAAGGGTAGGGGATAGGCATGTGATCTGGATCTTAGCACCTTTATCAGCTTTGGATTTTGATAAGCTACTAGGGAATCATGTTTTGGTTTCTGGTACAATGGAGGATGGTTACCTGCTTCTGTAATTAGAAAATTATAAACATTTAGGGTGAGGGTGTTGTAATAGTAAGAATGCACTTGCAAGTAAGTAGGTCCTTTTCTGTATGGGGACTCGTAGAACACATGTTTGATGTCATCCTTATTGTTTACAGATGACACATCAGATCAGAACAATGTCGTGGTTAGAGCAATAAATTTAATTTTTAGTGATGTGGTCTCAGAATGGAGGACCTCTGTCTTAGTTAAGTCTTTTTTGTTGTTGTATTTTGTTTTTGATTTTCTGAAAAATCATAATAACCAAACGCAACTTGGGGAACAAAGGGTTTATTTGACTTACATTTACTGTGTCATAATTCATTGACATAAACAAAGACAGGGATTAAAGTCATTATCCTCAAGATTACAGCTGAAGCAGAGACTATGAATGGATGTGTACTGCGTATTGGTTTCTTCCTTATAGCTTAGTAGCCTGCTTTCTTCTACCGTTTGGTAGAAGGAACATTCATACTTCGGTGGCACTCCTGAATGAAGTAGACCCTCTTGAATCAATTAATTAATAAAATGTCATACAGACTTGGCTACAGGCCAATACCATAGGGATAATTTTATCAGGAAAGATTTCCTATTTTCAAGTATGACAAGATTTGTTTCAAGTTGATTAAAAACAGCTGGCAAGACCCATTAATGTGTGTCAGAGGTCACAATGATAATGATATATGAAACTTGGGTGTCTTATTGGATTTTGGTTGACCTCCTCTGCAAAAAAATAAGGTAGAGGTTTGGTAGGTAAGGGGAAATTAACATACTAGGGAAGAAATTAGAAAGTAACTTAATTGGAGAAATAGGTTAGTTATTCCTGAAGAGGGACAGAGAGGGACAGAACATCTAGTAGGTTTGGGCAGATTGAGAAGTTTTTAGGGTCCCAAGAAACAAGGACTTATTGTAACCTAATAATAGTCTGAAAAGGGATATCTACAGAAAGAACTGAGTAAAGTTTAGTCTTGGAGAAAGGGAATGAATTTCTGTGATTATCTATGTTTGCGAATGAGATAGGGGTGTCTATGAACACCTAGGAGTCACATAGATCCCCTGAAGACAGACTGAGTCAAGTTGTTCTAGGTAAATTCTTCTAGCTTTACTCAAATATTTATGATCACTGACATCCTGATTTCTTTATATCTCCCAGAAAAAATTATAATGAACTTCACCCACACACCATGAACAAACTATCCCTTTGTGGTGTATTTATTGTTGATGGGAAAAGTCATCTTTCCTTGATCTGCATTATTCAGCACCCCATAATATTGCAAACTACTTAATTCTGAGTATGGTGACTCATACTACCATCAAATATAAATAAATTCTGATATTAACTGATAAACTCAGATTCTGGGTCTATAACTTAGCCTACTTGGGAAGAAAGGAGTTGAAGTGAATATGTAAGTACTGTCTTCCTGGTTCGTAATTACAATCTAGGTTTCTATGGTTAAGCACAGCCTTTGTATTGTGGTTAATAGGCTAATGAAGGTTTTTGGGTTTTCAGGGGATTTGATGGATATTATTATTATTATTATTATTATTATTATTATTATTATTCACTGCCTCATGGAAGCCTTTGTTTTCATTTGTGGGAATCCTAAATTTGAATGGAATTTTCAAAAAAGATATGTTGTATTCATGCTGGGTAGGGGATATAATGATGTAAGTATTGTGGAAAATAAGATCCCAGGAACATAGGTGTTAAACAATTTTTTTGTGTGTTGGTGGTATCTACAGAAAAGAAACGGAGACTCCTTAAACCATGGGTAGTTATAGATATGAAAAGGAATGGAATGTGTACAGGGATAGTAATCTTTTCTCTGGGATCTTTTCATAAAGCAAACATAGTTATTAATTCTATTTGTAAGATTGAGTTATATACACTACAAAATCAAGAGAAAAGGGAAAAGTTCTATTGAAACTGTGAACGAAGCCAAGGAAGTGACCATAGTTTTATTCATTTCTGGAATAACCTGATTCCAGTAAACTTAGAATCTCAAATGCAGAGCTAGGGTTTGTGGACAGTGTGGTCAGTACTATTCCTGGATGGGACTCAGGAATATTAGTCATCCAAAGACAAAGATCAGGTCAGGGCAAAATGACTGGTGAGGTGACAGAAGAGTAGGCACATTGGTAAACTTGAAACTCTGGTAGAGGAAGAGCTGAGACTCTGGTAAAGATAGCTCATATTCCTGGTTAAAAAGAAGGGAGGTACCCTCTACAACCTCTCATCCACCAAGTTCCTTCCCTCCATCTACCTTCTATATCTACTTTATTTCCCCTTCTGAAAAGATTCAGCCATCTTTCCTCAGCCCTCCTTTTTATTTGGCTTCTTTGGGTTTGTGGAATATTGTGTGCTAATCCTGTACTTTATGGCAAATAAACACTTATAAGTGAGTATATACCATACATGTCCTATATGTCCTGAGTTACCTCACTCAGGATGGGATGATACATTTTATTTCCATCCATTTGCCTGCAAAATTCATGGTGACCTTGTTTTTTAATAGCATTCCATCGTGTATACAAAGCACATTTTCTTTACTCTTCAGATGAGGACATCTAGGTTGTTTCCAGCTTCACAATACTATGAATAAAACTGCTGTGAATATAGTTGAGCAAGTGTCCTTGGAGGATGGTAAAGTATTTTTGGTTATATGCTGGGTCTTAATTATGGGCAGAATAATTCCAAATTTTCTGAGAAATTGCCAAATTGATTTCCATGTTGGTTAAACAGGCCTGCACTCCCACCAGCAATGAAGGACTGTTTCCCTTGTTCCACATTCTTACTAGTATGTTCTTTCTCTTGAGCATTTGATTTTAGCCATTTCAATGGGTGTACGATGCAATCTCAGAGTCATCTTGGTTTACATTTCCCTGATGGCTAAAGACGTTGAACATTTCTTTGCTTCTCAGCCATTAAAGATTCCTCTGTTAAAAATTCTATTTGCCTCTGTACCCCAATTTTAATTAGGTTATTGGGGTTGCTGGTAGAGAAGGAGGGATCAGGCATCTGTTTGGCCACAATAATTATTACATTTCTTAATTCAAAAGTATATGAAAATTTCTGTTTCTTTATTTATGCCTGTAAGAAAGTGTTCTGCTCTCCTTCTGAATGTAAGTTGAACAAAGACACCTAAGGTGAATGAAATCAACTGCCAATATTTCATTCTTCCAAATCTCTCCTTTCTGTCCTGGCAAATAACCCAGTCTGTAGTGCTGAATACTGAGTGCCTGATAGGTATGCTGGGATGGATCATCCTACAGGTATGCAACTGTATCCCAAATCCATCACCAAATTTCTGCTCACATCTTACTTTTAGCAGGAGTACTAACTACCTTTAACAGAGTTTCCCATTTTCTTTTTTAATATTTATAATTTATTTATTTATTTGCTTTTATTCCAGTATCAGCCTTCCTCTCCTCTCAGATCCTACCTCCATTCCCTCCTCCTCTTCTCTTCTGAGGAGGGGGAGCCCCTCTTTGGGTTTTCCCTACTCCCACTCAACTGCAGGTGAGGGGGGACTGAAATTGCAATCCCAGAGGATCAAGAAATTTTCTGATTTGGTCTCATAGTAATATCAGAAGCAACATTCATAAAGTCTAGCCAACCTGATTGCTTAAACATGAACTGATCAAGGACAACAAAATTTTATTTAGGCATTGTGATATAACATCAAATTTTATAAAATTTAAAATATAAGAGAATTTAGAATATTACTTAAATAGAAATGAAACAATGTAAAACTATATTAAATATTAAATGAATAAGTATATGCAAATACATCAAAGTAAATATATTATATATAGTATGTATAATATCATATAAATATATTATATATATTTGTGTAGTGTTTGTTTCAGGTAGTATCATTATCGTATGAAATATACATATAAACATATATAGGGTTATTAATATACAAATTTAGATGATATAATCCTTTTCTATTGAAAATAAGACAAGAGAGGCATTAACTATCACTTTTCATTTAATGTCTACTGAATATTAAATGAACAAACAATTTTAACAAATAATTCATATTAAAAAATATAATTTTATTTTTCACATAAGATTTATAGAAAATATTTTTATCCACAAATTAGTCTTTTACCAAACACTTTTTTTATTGCCTCTTTAACATCTTTGTTCCTCAAACTATAAATGAGAGGATTCAGCATTGGAATTACAATGCTGTAAAATATTGACACTACCATGTCATGTTCCAATGCATAACTAGCACTTGGTCTTACATACATGAAAAGAACAGTGCCATGAAACGTAGACACTGCCGTTAAGTGAGAACCACATGTAGAGAAGACTTTTCTTTTACCTTCAATAGAGCGTGTCTTCAGAATAGCAGACAGAATGAAACCATATGATAACAGTACAATCAGGATAGTGGCTACCTCAATAAACCCAGCACAGTAGAAGAGGAGAAGCTGATTGATGTGGGTGTCCGAACAAGAAATTGCCAGGAGAGGAGGGATGTCACAGAAAATATGACTAACTTCATTGGATCCACAAAATGAGAGTCTGAAAGTGGCCACAGTGTGAATAACAGCATGTAAAATTCCACCAGCATAGGACGCAATGATGAGTGGTACATATACTCTTGGTGACATGCTCACTACATATAGAAGAGGATTGTGAATAGCCACATAGCGGTCATAAGCCATTGCTGCCAAAAGAAAGCATTCAGTTGTGCCAAAAGTCACAGCCAGAAACATCTGTGTGGCACAGCCAATGAACGAAATGACTTTCTTTTCTAACAGAAAGTCAACTACCATTTGTGGTGTGATAACAGAAGAATAGCAGGCATCTACGGAGGACAACACACTCAGAAAATAGTACATGGGGTTGTGCAGGTGGGAATCACCAATGACCAGAGCAATTAGTCCTACATTTCCCATGAGTGTGAAGAGGTAAATTGCTAGAAAGAGGAAGAAGGAAAGGATCTCCAGGTCAGCATTGTCTGTGAAGCCCTTCAGTATAAATTCCGTGACTTCAGTGATGTTTTCCATGTTGAAATCTCATAGAAGAAATTGAAAGTAATCAGCAAATCATAGCTTATATAACTGTAGATTATACAGTATTTTAGTATGAATGAGGTGAGTTGTGTCTCTCTATATATATTGAAACACATACAGAAACACATAAGTTTCAGACAGAGACACATATTTGTGTACATAATTACATAATTTTAAGAAAATCATGAGTAAAGACAATAACATGATGCTTATTTGAGTTTTAATGTGCTACTCATTCCAGAACCACATGTTGGGCATGTATGTTTAATCAGTGTCTTTTTAATA
Source organism: Rattus norvegicus (assembly GCF_021556685.1). Taxonomy (NCBI): domain Eukaryota; kingdom Metazoa; phylum Chordata; class Mammalia; order Rodentia; family Muridae; genus Rattus; species Rattus norvegicus. The sequence goes on from NC_141536.1 coordinate 70,821,432, forward strand.
AATTTTTGTAATTAGAAAAAATTATTCCACCATATTTTACATCCTGAACTCAGTTTCCTGTTTTTCTACTTCTCCAGGTCTCTCCCTCCATTGCCTTTCCCTGAAGAGCCACTCCTCCTTTGTTTCCCTTTAGAAAAAAGCAGACCTCCCAGGGATATTGCCAGTATACAACAAAACAAGTTACATTAAGTCTGGGCACAGACCCCCATATTAAGCCTGGAAGAAGCAACTAATTTGGAAGAAAATACCCGAGTGAGAGAAAATCTGATCCCCTACTGATAGGTTTAAAAAAAGAACACCAGGCCTCACAGCCATAAAATATATGAAAATCACACAGACTCCCAGTTTTATCCATAGTCTTAACTCATCTTATTTCCTTTTTCATTTTCTGTTCTACTTTCTTCTTTCAAGCTATGCTATGTACCTTCTTTCTTCTGCATTTTTCAAAGTCATGGACTCTTAAATTTTAATTGTATCTCTTTCTCTATCTATCTATCTATCTATCTATCTATCTGTCTGTCTGTCTGTCTATCTATCTATCTCTGACAAAAAAATGGTGAAATTATATTTTTATACAGAAAATGATTTTTTTGTTGTATGGTATGTTTATCAACCTCTTGGTATATGTTACCCCAAAGAAAAAGGAATCATTAATTTTTAATGGAGAATATAAAGATAATAATATAATTTGGTATTGAGGGTCTTTTATATTTATAGGTTTGAAAACAAGAAAATTGTGTATATATGTGTATGTTTGTGTGTGTATATATATTACATAGAAAGCTATATTGCATACAATATAGAAAAATAAATATATTCCTCCTTGAATTGTATACCAACTACATATAATACAGATGATTTCTATTAAGTATTTTCATTATAACCTACAACAAAACAAAAAGTAATTTAGGTATAATAATCATCTATGACATGCAACCTCTTGAGTTACAATCTATGAATAGAATATTGAACTAAAATCATAATTCGAAATCTCTCAGAACTCTACAGAATAATTTGTTAAAATATGTATAGAAGTGGACAATGAATATTAAAACCAATTAATAACATGACAGAATGCCTTAAGAGAAAAACATGTGGCAAGATCAAATCTTTAAAATGCAAATTATAGAATACACTGATACATATTTCTTATCCAACACTTGGGTTATATTCTATGAAACATTATAGAGCACAAATTATTTGTTAATGATTCATATCTAAGAATTATGTGTTTTGGGGTTTTTTTGGTTTTGTTTTGTATTGTTTTTTGTTTTTGTTTTACTGTGTTTTATTTTTTGCAGAGGTAGAGTTAGGATTCCATCTTACTGTAGGCCAGGATAGCCTTGACCTCATAGCAATCACCATGCTTCAGCTACCCAACAGCTTTGGTTACTGGTATATACACAACCTTGATGGTTTCTCCATGAGTTACTGTTTAAAGAATTTGAAGTTGGTTAGTGATCATTTGAATATACTCATTTGTTCTTTTGGTAAAAGAGGAATTGGGGTTCAGTTTCTTATCAATCAGACTTTTGTACTAGATGTAGAGGAAATTAGTAATCAAATACATCCCAATGTTTAAAGTCAAAATAATCAGGAACCTTTAGAATAGAATAAAGAACAAGATATGCCCAGCTCCTAAATTAATGTAAATCTACTTGTATGCATTGTTATACAGTACAGAATTTCATGTATCCTAAGTAAATAGTTAAATAATATATTTATAAGAGTGCAATATTTACATTTTTCTTTCATTGTACAGTTGCTTGAGGATTAAATTTCTGTACACAATTCATTTCTTACAATAAGGGAAGTTTTACATTTCATCATTGCCAGAACTATAACTCAGTAGAGAGACTCTATCAGAGTGTATGCCCTTTCAAGTTTGTTTTGTAAACACTCCCATCAGCTACACTATCTCACTGTAAAATTCTCATTGAATTTCCCAATGCTTGCCCCAAGGAATTTAAGCAAATCCTCTTTCTTACTTTGAGTATTTTCAAGCAGTTAAACCTGGAAATTTTAAATAAAATAAGTAGCTATTTTACTTGATTACTGAATTGCATACTTAAGATGCAAGTTTTTAATTTCATTGTTTTCTCAATTATATAAAAATGAGTAAACACGCTACAAAAAACCCCTCATTTTTGGCATTTAAACTATTTCAATATTTTTTTTCACTTAACATAAGAAGCCTGGCTTATTACTCATATAGAGACCTGTTACTAGATTATTTTAAGAGAACAAGAAATGAGTAAAAGCTGTAGTATCTAGTATAAAATCACATTGTCGTATTTCATATATTAGGTTCTAGATTCCACAATTTTTCACACTGTCTGAAATTTGCTCTTACCCAAAGAACATCAAATGAAGGTTTAAGTTTGCTGCAAAAGTCGGTAATTTAAATTGTGTGTATCTGCTTACTCAGCTGTGATAAACCCAAAGGAAGCAAACCTGGGGGAATAGGATCCAATTATGCCAAGCCCAGTGTGGCCCTGGTGGTGAAAGAGTGACAGGGTTCCTGCTCTTGGAACAGGGCCCTGGAGTGAGCCCTCCCTGAATGTTGAAGACTGCGGTGGGAATAAGGCTCGTTTGTGTAATAATGTGCCTGTTTTCTAGACCCACTAGCAGTAAAGGATTCCTTCCTTCTGAGCAGTGCCCTCCTTGTTAAGCTTAATGAGTCCTTGATAATTAGAAACTGCACAAGTCCTGGAGTTGAAGGAGTGGCTATGTCTTGGCAAATGGTAAACACTGGGAACTTCAGGACAGCCCTTAAGGATATATGGAAATGGTAATACCTGAATTCAAAAAAATATATAATTTCTCAACTATGCAAGTTTAAAGGAACAAAAGCAGCTGTGCTGTGAGCCAACTTGTTAGAAAAATACTAAGGAAGGAGATAAAGAGATTTAGGGAGTGATGAGCACAGGTGTTTCCACCCAGCTAAGTTTTGTTGTTGTTGTTGTTGTTGTTGTTGTTTTGTTCTGTTTTGTTTTGTTTATTCCTTCTTACAAAGGCAGATAGATTCCAGAGTTCAGGATCAGCCTCTGACAGAACAAGGTTAGGCTCAGAGTGATGGAAATGGTAATTTCAGGGCAGGGTCCCACTGAACTAGCTTATCAATTTTGCTTAACAAAGGCAGACAGACCTCTGATTTCTTTTGCATTGGTAAGAAAAGAATGTATGTTTGTTGTCTCCTATGTATCAAAGGACTGAAGTCACATAATGCTGATTTGTAATATAATTAAAAGAAAATTTGAAGTTAATGACTGCATTGGTAGGTAAAATAAAGGATCTATGTTCTACAGAAAATGAGCAGAAGGACCTAGTTTTTTTGTTTTTTTTGTTTATTTTTTTAAGTTTTATATGTGTGTGTGTATATATATATATATCTTTTAGTTTAATGATTTTCACTTCAGTTAACCTCCATGATTCAGACTACTCTAGCAAATCACGTTTTCCTTTTCTTGTTTCTTCTTTCTATTTTGTATCCCATGTCTATAATCTGGGATATTAATATAAAAATGTATAAAATAATTCAACTTTATGTTAATTCTGCTAAACAATAAATTTGGGCACACATAGCCCTGGGCTTATGGCTTTTAATAATGATTTTGATCCAGCCACAGAGTTCTTCCTGTGAAATGGGCCTCAAATCCAATCAAGTATTTTGTTACTCCTGTAAGAGTACTAGATCATTATATGACAAGTTGCCACATTTGAGTGAATAAGTGGAATAAGGCACACATATATGATGGAATACTATTCACTCATTAAGAAAAATGGAATTTGCAGATAAATGGAATATATATAACATATATATATATATATAATATATATATATATATATATATAGAGAGAGAGAGAGAGAGAGAGAGACTTTGATAATCCAGACCCACAAAAGACAGTCCTTATTCTCTTAGATGTGTTTCCTATCTCCAGATTTTCATATGTTAGTACGTAATATGGAGTAACCACAGTAAAAAAATAAATAAATAAAGCATAGGAGAATAAATGGGAGCTGGGTGCCTAGGTGAGGATCTGGAGAAAATGGGAAAAAATAGAGGGGGCTTAAAATTGGTTAAAGGCAAGAATGATAAACAGAGGAGAGGGAAGATGAATACATGAATAACACTAAGAATGTCTGGAAAAGCTTTCAAAACATATTATCTTATATTTAGACAAATTTTCATGATGAATACACACATGCATACCTACACACATATACATAAATCAATGTATATGTTAAAAAAGGCAAAGTCACTTGACACCTGACATAATCCCTTCATTAGGCCCTAAAAGCATCTACTTGAGTTACTGTTCAGAAAAATTTAACAGACTCCTAAAATAATATAATTAACTGTGTATTGTCTGTCAATTACAGAGGCTGAATATTACATCCTTATTTCTGAATACACAATGTACTGTCCTGTAAACCAATCAACTACCATGATGAGTCCATGGATCTTAGAGGAGAACCTCCTCCCACCATTTTAATAACCTAATTTCTAACTTTATTTAAATATTTTCCTTATATCTCCAAATATTTTTAACTTTCACCAATAACCAAAGATGCTTCTTAACCCATCAGATAAAAGCCATCACAGGAAATGAAAGTTTGTCAAAGTACAGAAAGCAGGATATCATGGCATGCCAACCACAGACATATATTTATAACACAACTCCTGTGCCCAAGGCTCATGGAAAGTAGTGGAAGATGGGATATAGATATTGTAAAATCCAATGTAATAGGAAGTCTACTGTTAATTTCCTAGAAATGACTGAGAAGCTACACTTACAATAGTACAAGTATAGCACATTAATTTCACAGTTGTACACAATGACTTCTAAGGGCCACCTTGTTGGAAATTCATACATTGCCTGAATTTAGAGGCTTTCTCAAAACTTTGTGCATGTTTCTTCTTTTTAGTTCTAAGCATTTATCTTTATTACACTTTTATATTTTTTCTTGTTCCATGACTTTATTTTTCATCTCCTTTACATCCAGATCCCATCTTTCATATTCCCCTCCCCTCCCCTCCTCTCTCCTCCACTCTCCTCCTCTCTCCTCTCCTCCTTTCCTCTCCTCTCCTCTCCTCTTCTCTCCTTTCAGCTCAGCTCTTCTCTTCTCTTCTCTCCTGTTCTCTTCTCTTCTCTTCTCTTCTCCTTTCCTCTTAGTCCTTCCCTCTCACCACCTCCCCCTTTCCCACATCTTGCCATCTAACTCCTACTGAAGCCCTCCCTTCCTTCTCAGAAAAGGAAAGGCCTTCCATGGATATGCCTTGGCATATCAAGTTGTAATAGGACTAAGGCACACCACCTCCCACTGGCAAGGCATCCCAGTTAGCTAAAGGGGATCCAAAGACATGTAACAAAGTCCAATATCGCCCTTGCTCTAGCTCTTAGGAGTTCCACAGGAAGACCTAGCTGCACAACTATTATATATGTATCAAGAGCCTTGGTCCATCTCACACATGCTCTCTGTTTGGTGTGCTCCTATGCACCCATATTAGTTGATTCTATAGATTTACTTGTGGTGATTCTGACGTCTCTGGGTCCTTCACTACTTTCCTTTTTCCATGATATTCCATGTTTGGCTCTGGCTTTTTGCATCTCTTTCTATCCATTGGTACATTAATAGTGTCAGGGCTGGGCTATGGGTCTTAGGTTGGACCACTTGGATTTTCCCTCAATTTATCCTCCATCTTCATACATGCACATCTTGTACAGGGCAAATTATGGGTCTACGATTTAGTGTCGGGTCAATGCCCCATTCCCTCCATGGGAAGTCTTTTCAGGTTACAGGACTGGCCATTACTGATTCCATATCCTCCATTACTAGAAATCATAGCTAGGGTCACCCCACGGTTATCCTATGCTTCACGGCTAATATCTGCTTAGAAGGGAGTACGTATACTATGTTTGTCTTTCTGGGTCTGGTTTACTGACTCAGGATGATCCTTTGAAGACAAATAGTTGTATTGCTGTGTCTTGAACTAGAACAATTTCCAGTTTTCAAGAAACAATGAAATTGACTTCCAAAGCTATTGTACAACTTTGCACCTCCACCAGCAGTGGAATAGTGTTCCCAGTGCTCCACACTCTTGCCAGCATGAGCTGTCACTTCAGTTTTTGATCTCAGCTATTTTGATGGGTATAAGACCAAATATCCCAGTTGTATTGATTTGCTTTTTCCTGATTACCTAGTATGTTGAACATTTCTTTAAGTACTTCTTGGTCATTACAGCTACCTCTGTTGATAAATCTCTATTTAGGTCTGTACCTCATTTATTTGTTTGTTTATTCATTTTCAATCCCAATTGCTGCCTTTCTGCCCAGTATCCACCTCACACAGTTGTCTTCCCATCCCTCATCTCCTCCTCTGAGAGGTTGGAGGTCTCCTGGGTATCCCAAACTTTGTTATATCAACTCTCTGGAGGGCTAGGTACATCTCCCACTGAGCCCAGATAAGGCAGCCCAGTTAGGTGGCACATATTCTACAGACAGCCAAAAACTTTAGGAATAACCCCCAAACCTGTTCTTGGGGGATCCATATGAAAAAAAGCTGCATATCTGTTACACATGTGTGTAACATATGTGCATCCAGTCACTGTATGCTCTTTGGTTAGTAGTTCAGTATTTTAGATCCCTGAAGGATCAAGGTTATTTTGCTGGTCTTCCCATGGAGTTTCTATTCCCTTTGGGGTCCTCGATTCATCTTTCAACTCTTCCATAAGAGTCACTCAGCTCCATTCGATGTTCAGCAGTGGGTCTCTGCATCTGTTTTAGTCAGCTGCTCGGAAAAGCTTCTCAGAGGACAGCTATGCTAGGGTCCAGTGTGCAAGCATAACAGAATATGCTTAGTAGTATACTTAATATTATTCCTTAACAATACTCATGTACCAACTGTAACTCAACTGAACTGCAATTGTACTCAACTGATAATGAAATAAAGTCAACTCCACTGAACTAAACTCAGCTGACGGACTCTCTGTTCCTGTACTGTCCTTTATTAAAGCTCGGTTAACTGCTGCCTTTCTTGTCAGCCATTTTACCTTGTTATTAATGTTAAAAGGAAACTTTCTCATATGATGTAATTACTGTTATAAGGAACTTTTTAATATGCTGTTACCACTGATGCTAGGATGCTTCTTATGCCCCAGTTGATTTCATACTCTGCTATGCTCTTTCCTTTGGTGTTCTTAGAAACCAATCACAATAGGTATCAGCAAGAAGTGCTATTTACAGTTAGTGAAGCTTGGGCCCACACCAATCACCCAGCATCACTTCCTGCCCTTGTGTAGGAACTTTTAAGGTCTTTGCTTTTACAAGCTACCTCTGGAATGGGCTCCAGCATAAGAGAAATGCACCAATATAAGAAGGCATAGACTTCAATTTTGTGTAGGAGTCCAGTAAATTATTAAGTTCCCAAGACCTCCTTGGGAATTGACATACTACATCACAGAAAAGGACATGTACTTTGCTTACTGGCATCCTTGTTTGCAAGTTAAGACATAAATGCTAGACAAGGCCAGTCCCCCACCAGAATTGAATAACCCAATGGGAAGAGGATAATTGTACAATGAAGATATGTTCCTAAGGAAGTCCGCTAGTCATAAATTCTGAGAGGTGAAATAACTTCCCATAGATAGTTGTGGATTTCAGGCTTAAAATCTCTCTCAGATCCTGGCCTAGGGAATGCAATCATCTCCTGAGTCAGGTTTGTGATCATAATCAATTATTCCTTGGGCAAAAGCACAATATACTCCCTAGCTGTATGACTGAGAATGTTACTCAAGGGTTTGTGGGGTGATTCTTGTACTACAGTAATCTTTTAAAGCTTCTCTATCCTGTACTGCTCTCGTGAAAATTTGGCATATCTGTTCTCTGACTCACTCTGTCAAATCATTCCCTTATTCTTCACTTTGTCTGCCCCTCAATGACACATCATTTTCAAACATGGCTGCTTCCTTCTACAAACAAAACTTGCCTTTATTATTTGAGATTAAATTTGTGTACTAAGGGTATGTCTATATTCCAATTAGATCATACTGTAATTCAGGGAATGTCTGAATTCCAGACAGAGCATATCTTAGGATGTGTTCCCTTGCTAGAGCATCTATGTTGATGAATTGGCATTTCTCTACAAATTGATATTTTCTATACTAATATAGGCTTGTCAATGCTTTCTTTAAGTGTGTAATTTCAGCTACATGTCCTGTGAGATAGCTATTTCCACTAGATGAAAAAGAAAATATAATACTGGTGTAAGTCTCATAATTAAATGCTTAATTAGCCAAAGTATAGAATGCTAACAAACATATTAAATAGCAGAATCATGGAAAAACTTTAATTATATTTATTACTATGTAGCAAATTTCATGGCTAATATTTGCAAAAGTCACAAATTATTTCACAGTCTATAGTATACATGCTTTTAAAAGTTATTGTTAATACTACCTGCTATTATGGAGGGAGGGAACTAGATGGGACAAGAGATGGGAATGGGAATGGGGTGGATTCAGGATCAGGTCTAGGATGGGATAGGAGAGATGGTCAGATGATCATGAGAATCAATGGTACTGTGCAACTGCCAGGTCAGAGGGTGATATGTTGGGCATGTCTAGGATTTGACAAAATCCTGGGAATAAAGGAGACACGTAAGAATCAATGAAGGTAACCTTAGCTATAACCTACGGCATGAGGATATGGATTTGAATTGGCTACTTTCTATAGCCAGGCAGGAACCCCAGTGGAAAAATAGGGACACCAATACAGATACCAAACCCTTGATCCAAAATTTATCATGTCTACCAGAACTTCAGCAATAGAGGATAGAACAGAAATTGATGGAGTGGCCAACCAATCAATGGGCCAATGTGAGACCCATCCCATGGGAATGCACCAATCCTTGACACTATTGATACTTCACTATGCCTGCAGAGAGAAGTCTAGCATGACTGTCCTCTGGCAGGCTCCACCTAGCAACTGACACCCACAGGCAAACAATGGATGGAGCTTGGGACCTCTTTTATTGAAGAGTAGTGGAAAGAATATCTGGTCTGAAGGTGATAGGAACTCCATAGGAAGACAAACATAGTCAGCTAACCTGAACTCTTGGGGCTCTCAGAGACTAAACAAAGCAAAGAGCATACATCGGTTGGACCTAGGCCTCCTGCACATATGTAAAAGATGTACAGCTTTGTATTCCTATAGGTTGTGAGCAACTCTGACAAGAGCTATTCCAGAACCTGTTCCTTTTCTGTGGGGTTTCTACTAGCTGGGCTGACTTGTGTGGCCTCAGTGAGAGGAGATGTGCCTAACCCCACAGAGACTTGATGCCATGGTGGAGAGATACATAAGGAGACCTGGCCCTCTCAGAGGAAAAGGGGATGGGGAGATATAGGGGGAGGATTGTTGGGGTGAATGAATAGAATGAGGGACAGTGAGCATGATGTATTTGAATTAAAATAATATACTGCCTGCTATTATAAATTGTTAATTTAGGCAAATAAACATCCCTCCTTATCTATGCCTCATGGAATTCATCAAAATGTACGTCTTCATGTATTTGGATATTTAAAATAATTAAAACTGAAAAACAAGTAAGTATTAACCTCAACTGACTACCAGTTAAGATATAAATTTTAAAGTAGCATTTTTTGCTGATGTCAAAATATGTTATCATTTTGCCTAAGTTCGGTCCCACAGTTACCTGACAATAGCCAAGAAAGCCTGACTCACTATAAAAGGGGTTGCTTTTCCCCCAATCTCTCTCTTTCTTTCTCTCTTTCTCTCTTTCTCTCTTGCCTTCTTGCTCCCTGCTTTGTCCTCTTGCCCTTTGCCACTCTCTCCCCATTTGCCTCCCCTCTCTCTCCACATACTTATAGCCAGCCTCAATTCCTCCCCCATCTCTCTCTCTCTCTCTCTCTCTCTCTCTCTCTCTCTCTCTCTCTCTCTCTCTCTCTCTCTCTTCCTTTCTCTGTCTCCACTACCATCTTGATTCCTCCCCCCCATGCCCTGCATAAACTCTATTCTATGCTATACTGTTGTGGGGCTGGTCCCTCAATGGAAAAGGATGTCTCAGCTTGAGTTCAAGGAAGCATCCCTTTCCCATACACCTGACTACATATCCATTAAACATATTATCTCTCTCTTATTTTTATAAAACACAACAATCATGGCTGTTTGAATGTGTTTTCATCTGAAACAATCTAAGTCCTAATGCCCACTTACCAAAAAAAAATCTATAAATTAATGATTATCCTTCTTCTTAAATAACTTCACCCAATAGAAAAATAACATCATACAGTATATAAGGGACATTTGTATTTCACTACACAAAATAATTTGACATCTTGATATTAATTAATTAACAATTAAGAATTATTCATAGGAAAATCAATCAATACAGGTACTGTAAAGAAGATATCAAGAAAATAAAAAAATGTTTAGAATTCGAAGTTGTAATAGACAAAATGACATTTGTTCTTGAAATGTTAGGTCTTAGCTCCCCATAATCTCTAATAATGTATGATCTTTTACTACCGAAACAACAATAAATTAATAATTTTCCTGGATTTAATTTGTGCATATCCATTTATTTAATTGTCATATAGACAAAGGATATGTTCCAATGAGGATGTAATCCTAGTAGCTTTTGGTTCAAATTAGCATAATAATTACCTTCATAATAAAATAATAAATTTTTCTTTATAATGCTTTTCTCCATCTTTTCAATCATATTAATTTAATAAGGTGATGGGTTATCATTATACAGATATGCATAATTTTCAACTTCCATTGAACTCTTTTCTCAGCTGCCACCATATTCCCTTGATCCTCTCAAACAGTTCCTTTTTCTATTTTCATGTGAAAAAACTGCAATTTTTTTCTGAATAAGTTGCTTCGCCTATAACATTGATCTCTAATTGTTCCCATACTCCTATAAACTGCACTTTTCATTTTTGATGGATAAACAATACTCCACTGTGTATGAACATTAGATTTTTTTCTAATCATTTCTTGACAGACATTTAGGCTGTTTCCATGTCGACCATGATGAATGGTGAAACAGGTAATATGGTTGAGAATTTATCTGACAATTGGTTCAGATTCCTCAGGAAAAACAGATGTATAGTTAGATCTTATGGTAGGTTTATTTTTAACTTTTTGAATTTTTTTTTCTTTTTCATTAGATTTATTACTTTACTTACATTTCAAATGTTATTCCCTTTCCCAGTTTCCTGTAGCACCCATCCCCTCTGCCTCCCCCATACAGGTATTCCCCCCATCAATCCCCTTTACTGCCCTCCCCCATATTCCCCTGCACTGGGGGTCCAAACTTGGCAGGACCAAGGGCTTCCCCTTCCACTGGTGCCCCAACATATCTATTCCCTGCTACATATGCCTTTGGAGCCCTGGGTCTTTCTGTAGTGGTTTAGTCCCTGGAAGCTCTGGTTGGTTGGCATTGTTGTTCTTACGGGTTTGCAAGCTCTTTAAACTCTTTCAATCCCTCCTGTAATTCCCTCTAAGGGGGTCCTGTTCTCAGTTAAGTGGTTTGCTGCTAGCATTGACCTCTGTATTGGACATGATCTGGATGTGTCTCTCAAGAGAGATCTATATCTGGTCCCTATCAGCATGTATTTTTAGCTTCATCAATAATATAATATAACTTAAAACATTAGTTTTGTAAATTATCCTTAACTTCAAAAATGAAAGAATATTAAATTTAATAAATGCATAAATGAACTTAATAGATTGTTCTATTTTTTTCATCTTTATTAACTTGGGTATTTTTTATTTACATTGTGATTGTTATTCCCCTTCCCGGTTTCCGAGCCAACATCCCCCTAACCCTTCCCCTTCCCTTCTCTATGGGTGCTCCCCTCCTCATCCTCCCCCCATTACCGCCCTCCCCCCAACAATCACATTCACTGGGGGTTCAGTCTTGGCAGGACCAAGGGCTTCCCCTTCCACTGGTGCTCTTTCTAGGCTATTCATTGCTACTTATGCAGTCGGAGCCCAGGGCCAGTCCATGTATAGTCTTTGGGTAGCGGCTTAGTCCCTGGAAGCTCTGGTTGGTTGGCATTGTTCATAAGGGGTCTCAAGGCCCTTCAAGCTCTTTCAGTCCTTTCTAAGATTCCTTCAACGGGGTCCCGTTCTCAGTTCAATGGTTTAATGATGGCATTCACCTATGTATTTGCTGTATTCTGGCTGTGTCTCTCAGGAGAGATCTACATCCGTTTCCTGTCAGCCTGCACTTCTTTGCTTCATCCTTCTTATCTAGTTTGGTGGCTGTATATGTATGGGCCACATGTGGATGTTAATTCTGCCTCTGTTCTAAACTTTGCCTCTCTATTCCCAGATAGTTCTACCTTTTAAAAAAGCACAAATGACAAATAAGGATAAGAAAAAAAAAAAACTTCTAGATTACAATTCAGAGAAAATGCATATTTTTAGTATATTATTATTCATTCTCACCTCAGTTATAATGGTTATATTTAGGTAAGCAAATGTCAGCAAATTCTTGTGATGATGACTAAAGCCAAGAACTTGTAGGAAGCACTCCATTCGTTACTGAAGGATCCATATATAAAAATTTCAAAAGTACAGCATTATCATAGGTTCTTATAGAGTACAAATGATATCATTGAATCCCCTGGAAATTGGAGTCAGAACAAGATTTTTGGTAATTAAACACTAACAGCAGAATATTTTACATTCAGATTAATATGAAGAATGTCCTGTCACTGGACCTCTTTTTCCTCAGGCTCTTCATGTTTGTTCCTGTAGTTCTTTCAGACAGGAACAATACTCGGTCAGAGTGATCGACTGTGGAATGGCAACCCCAACCCTCCATTTGATGCCCTGTCTTTCTTCTGGAGGTAAACTCTACAAGTTTCCTCTCCCCACTGTAAGGCATTTCATCTAAGGTCCCTCCCATTGAGTCCTAAGAGTCTCTCGCCTCCCAGGGCTCTGGTACATTCCATCCCCCCCACCCCCCCACACACACGTCTTACGTCTCAGGGTTGCTTATTTCAGTTCTTTCTGATGGTCCTTCAGTCTTGTCCCCCACCCTTAACCCCCAGTACCTGATAATGTTCCCTTATTCCCTTCCCTGTTGCCTTTTATACCCAGATCTCTCCATCCTTCCCCCCATCATCTTTAAAGATAAAAATTTTAGAGTTTTGTTTAAAAGTAAGTGGGTATGAGAATTGAGCATTCATGCCTACATAAACTTGGAATCTCAGTTATGTACAAAACTGTATTACAACATATGATAAAAAATACCCACAGCACTGCATTGTGTATTTGAAATATTAAAAGTATCAATGTGATGTTTAGCCTAATAAATAGAAAAAATATAATGGAATGTCATTATGCTAAAACATGTCTGCATGTTTCCTGTCAAAAATGGGCATCAGTATCTACTGCCAAGTCTATGAAAAAACTTTTCAATATTTGCTAATATCAGTGTAAGAGGGCCTAGACTGAATGTCCAGATGATGCTAGCCTATGCTAGCATTATTGGAAACAAGATAAGCCGCCATTACTTTTACTGGTCACCTGTTCCTGGAGGAAATGCTGACAATACAAGAGAAAATGGGTTTCCTTAGGGTTCTCAGTGTCACCAATAAAATAATTTGCAAAAAAACTCAAAATAATTGAGATTTAATAGAATTTAAATAAAAACCAGAAGGAAGCTAAGCTGTAGATCATGACATCTGCCAATAGGAGGAAAATGAAGGTGAGGAAGAGAGAGCTGTGCTGTCCATTCTAAGACAATATGGAGATAAACGTCATAGTAGGCAATGAGCTTCATGGAAGGGAAGGGTTCTTTAGAGATATGTATGGAAATTCAGTGAATAGTTTATAAAAAGGAAAGAAAAACATATTTGCTTTCTAGAGAGCATCTAAAAAGAAAAGAACAGAGAAGAAAAAATAATTAAAATTATAATCCCTCCATCCCTCTGCTTTCTGTGATTATACTCTTCCCATTTCTAAGTGAGATTGAAGCATCTACAATTGGGCCTTCCTTCTTAGTGTATTTCATAAGGTTTATGAGTTGTATCATGGGTATTCTGTCCTTTTTGGCTAATATCCACTTATCAGTGAGTAAGTACCATGCATGTTCTTTTGGTCTGGGGACCTCATTCAGGATGATATTTGCTCAATGTGTATATTATTAACAAATCAACTCATGCTATCCCCGGCTACTCTCTTGCCCCCATGCTTATCCCCATGTGTCAGTCTGCCCAAATTTTTGGGTTTGCTTGCTATTGAACCACTGTTCCCAGTCATCCAATCCCTATGACTGGCTGCTGTCAAACCAATCAGCAATCCCAAGTTTGTGGGTACCTGGGGGCACATTGTTGCCAACCCATCCCATTCTCTGCTGTGGTTACTTTTCCTCTGGAGCTCAGTTGAGTTAGAAACCACCAGACAATCTTAGTTTAGGATCAACAGGGAACACAATAGCTGGGCACAGAGTCTATTGTCCTAAGCTCGTTAACTGTTCTATGTTAGAAATCTTTCAGTGGTGGATCTTGGTGGATTCTGCTACCTGATCTAAGAATCCCTGGTCTATATCTTGCCTGTTTTGCTCCCACATCTCAGACCAAAAGGAGCGTTCCTTTCTTTTTGTTCCCTCGTTCTCCTTCTTCCTCGTCCAGTGATTGACTTCTTGTTATCTTAATTATCCAATCAATCAGTTAGGGGAAAAGTCAGCTACATTTACTAGTTCCATCCATTTGCCTCTAAAAGTTATGGTGCCATGGTTTTTAAGAGCTGAATGATATTGTACTGTGTAAATGAACCATATTTTCTATATTCATTTTTCAGTTAAGGGACATCTGAGTTGTTTCTAGCTTCTAGATATTATGGATAAGGCTGCAATGAACATAGTGGAGCACATGTCCCTGTGGAGTGGTGGAAGGAGATGGCAACCCCATAGAAAGAACAAAAGTATCAACTAACCTGGACCTCTTAGAGTTCAGAGCCCATGTAAAGAACATACATGATCTGGGCCATGGCCGCAGACACATATGTAGCAGAGGACTACCTTGTCTGGCCTCAGTGGGAAAGGATACACCTAATTCTGTAGAGTCTTGAGGCCCTGGGAAGGGGATACTGAAGCGTGCGTATAGGTGGGTGACTGGGTGCATGAGGGGGGTGGTTGGGTGGGGAAGCACTCTCTCAGAGGCAAAGGGGAGGGGGATGAAAAACTCTGTGGTCTATACATGGACAGACCCAGGCTCCAGCTGCATATGTACCAGATGATGACATTATCCAGCATCAATAGGAAGAAAAGCCCTTGGTCTTGTGAAGGCTAGTATCTCCAATGTAGGGGAATGCCAGAGTGTTGAAGTGGGGGTGGGAGCATCCTCATAGAAGCAGAGGGATGGGGGGAGGTATATGAGAGAATGGTGAAGGGATAACATTTGAAATGTCAATACATAAAATATTCAAATAAAAAATAAACAACTTCAGATCCCCACACACAATAAGGACTTTGAAGTTGACTTTTATATACTAGTGTTTTTATAACCATTGTGCAACCAGGTGTCTGCTGCAGCATAACAGAATATGCTTTGAAAACAACCTACAGGAATATGAGAAGTCTAAATGCAACTGTTCTGGTGACTGAAAAGACAAAAAATATAATTAAATATGCATAGGTGCTGAATTTTACCTTGTAACAGGGATGCCACAAAGGACAAATCAATTCTTCATATGAATCTAGTAAGTTTTTATTTACAAATAGTATACATATTGATGATACAGACATAAACACACTCTGTTATGCCAAGTAAGTCCCTCTATTATTTTGCCACAATTCATCCTTCCAATTAAGGGGAACCAAGAGGTCAGCCCAATTGGTTAAGGGCCTTGTTATTGAGTCCTTTCCCAGGACTCACCCACATGGCAGAAAGAGAGAGATGACTCTTGCAAGTTGTACTCTGGTCTTCATCTATGGTGAGACATGTACATACATATACAAATAAAATTTAAAACAACAAAAGCATTTCATGATGTTTTCAAAGAATTATGCAATGTTTAGTTACAAAGGAGGGAAATCTTTAAATATAAAATAGACTCATTTGTACATGATATACATTCTGACAAAAGACATAGGAAATATTCATTAAATTCTGGTTAGTAGAAATCATCTTACATAATATGTAATATTTATGAAAGTATGCTGTATATCTTTCTCAATGCTCTTTGAAGTGCATACTTTACATCTTTATTCCTCAAACTGTATATCATGGGGTTTAACATGGGTATAATCAGGGTATAAAAGATGGAAGCCACTTTATCAGTATCAAAAGAGTGACTGGACTGGGGCTGCACATACATAAATATTAAAGTCCCATAGAAGACAGTGACCACTGTCAGGTGGGATCCACAGGTGGAGAAAGCCTTGCGTCTACCTTCAGCAGAATTCATTCTGAGAATGGCTATGAGGATGAACAGGTAAGAAACAAGGACCACCAGAAGGGAGGATATCAAATTAAAAGCGGCCAAGACCAGAATAATCATTTCAATTTCATGTGTGCTTGAACAGATCAAAGATAACAAGGGAAGACTGTCACAGTAGAAATGACTAATGACATTATAGCCACAGAAAGACAATGTGAAAATCTTTGTGGTGACTAGAAGAGAAACAAATGTGCAGTACAAGTAGGGGATTGCCACCAGCACCTGACACACCCTTTGAGACATGATGACAGTGTAGAGCAGAGGCTTACAGATGGCCACATAGCGGTCATAGGACATTGCAGACAGAATAAAAAGCTCACTAATTATGAACACGAGGAAAAAAGCTAGTTGTGTAGCACAAAGATTATAGGATATTATGTTCAGATCGACAACAAAATTTACCAACATCTTGGGTCCCACAGCTGTAGAATAACCAAGGTCTGTGATAGCCAGGTGTCTAATGAAAAAGTACATGGGTGTTTGCAGCCTGGAGTCCACTGTGGTTAGGATGATCATTCCCAAGTTACCAAACATTGAGCTCATGTAGATGACCAGGAACAATCCAAACAATGGAGCCTGTAGTTCAGGGCGCTCTGTGATGCCCATGAGGATGAATTGAGTCACTGTTGTAAGGTTGTGTTTTTCCATTAGTTTTCATTAAAAAAATCTGTTCCAAATAGAGACACAAAAATAGAATAAGTACACTCTAATAATATAAAACATCAAATAGCTAATATGTGATTGAATTGATGCATATGTGAAATGGAAAACTTATATGCAGTTGCTCATATAACAATGTTGTCATAAACCTTTACATATTTTTTAAAAAA
This sequence comes from Rattus norvegicus, assembly GCF_021556685.1. NCBI lineage: Eukaryota > Metazoa > Chordata > Mammalia > Rodentia > Muridae > Rattus > Rattus norvegicus. The sequence goes on from NC_141536.1 coordinate 70,838,747, forward strand.
AGTGTATGTGTATTTTGACCTTTTCTAATATACTCATTATGTAACAGTAATGATGAAATCTCACCTATTAGAATGTTTGTATTAGCCATGAAAGATTTGTTTATCTCAGTAAAATCATAGTAATTCAATAAATTGATCTATTTTACTTTTAGATATTTTCATTTATAAAGTTCAAAAACTATCAAATATTTTAACATTGGAATTTGGTCGTGTCTTGAAAGCCTTATCTCTTAATAAGGCTGAAATACACCTTAAAACAAAAAACACATAGTAACACATCCAAATAAAGTTAACAGGGTTAAATTTTCACCATCTTAAAATATTCCATGGAAACCTGAGTTTTCCAAGCACTGAAGCATCCCTAACCTTGATGTTGAATCTGGTTAAATGATTAACCTGATGCTGTTAAATCTCTTCATATGCAAAGGAAGGTAAATACTTTTTTCCCAATTTAGTATTATAAACATCTTACTACTGCAACTCAAAACAAATTACAGCACACTCAATTTCCCTATGTATGCATGTGTATGTGTGTATGTGCTTGTCTGTGAACATGTGTATGTGGATACATTGCATGTGTGTGGATTGATGTAAGCTACGAAAGGGCAGGTCAATGTTAGTCTTTCTTAGTCACTTTCATTTTATTTTCTGAGACAGCACCTCTCACTTGTTAGTCCTGGCCTCTCTTATTAGATAGATTGGGTGACCTTGACCCCCATGGATCAACCTAGCTTGGTCTCCTGTGTACTGGTATTACAGGTGTGTGATACTGAATGTGGTTTTATGTGGACCCTGGAAGCTGATCTCTGATTCCCCCCCCTGCTTCCATAGCAAACACTCAAACAGCTGAAACATATTCCCAGCCCTTTAAGATTCATAATTAAAAGAATATCCCCTAACTCTGAAACTTAGCAGATCAATTTTTCATTCTTTTGTAAACCCTTTCTATTTCCATTTCATAATTTTTATCAAGCCAACCCTTGGCCTCATTTAACTCTGGCTAATTGGACATATTAAGTAGCTATCCAAGAATATTCATAAGGCCAATAAAGTTTTCATTAAAGTTCTTGAATTAACTCCTGGTGGGTCAGTAACCTACATGAGGTTTTTTATTTCCTTTTTATTAAAAAACATACAGTTATAAAAACTAGGTAGATTAATATAAAAAATGCTTGTGTATCTAGGAAACAGTGTGAAACAGAATACTGCAATGTAATTTTGAAATCCCCAAGGTCCCAAGAATATCCTCCTTCTTCTTTTTTACTTAGAGTAATTAGCACCCATCATGGTTTGTTACTCTGATACAGATCCCAAGTTTTCTATTTGACACAGCACATAATTTTAATACCTGTTTCAGTGTTTCACATGACATTCTTACCCTTCAGATAAATGCTATCAACTTCTAAATTTTTATTTCTTTCTCAAATTTATGTTTGTAACCACCATACTCAGTGTTGCCTACAGCCCTGATTGCTTTGTGCTTCATACCCATAAAATGCCATTATATGAATATCATGCTCAATTCATCACCTGGCTACTCGGTAGTTCTTACTATATGTCTTCTCCTTTCTATAATATTTTTCAGAATTTTCACTGTCATTCAATGCAAAAAAATATAAGTCCTGCTAGACTAGTGCTTCTTAACTTCCTAATGCTGAAACTGTTTAATATAGTCCTCATGTTGTGACCCACAAACATAAAATTATTTTTGCATGCCATAACTATAATTTTGCTACTGTTATGAATGTAAACATGTGATATGTAGACCCCTGTGAAAAAAATTGTATGATCCCTCTAAAGGGGTTGTGACTCACAGGTTAAGAATCTTTGTACTAAGCCAAAGTAGGAAGTGGGCAGAGTGACGGTAACATGTGTCCCGCACATATGAGTAGTTAGCTCAGCCTTAACATTTAAGTCTATTTAAGTCTTTTCCTGACATTAGGCTTCACAATTCCACTTAGGTACTTTCTGACATTAGACATTTTTAAAAGACAAGAGGTAGTAGAGAGGGACACTGAAAGTTATTTGAGAAGATATGCAACAGAGATCTGCTTTATTACTTTATGAGAAAAAAAAATCTACCGGAAATCCATCAATGTCTGGGTGTATACTGAGGTTGAGTTTCTGATTGAGACAAAATTTCCTGTGAATGAACTATCTAGGGTCATTCTCATAGTTATACAGATGCCAAATTACCTCAAGATAAACTGCAGGCCTCCTTGGCTTCCTCCGGAGAAATACTTTATGCGTATAATCAGAGAGCAGAGAGAGATGAGGGGAATGAGATCGCATGAATCAGATGCTGCCACAGTTTGTAAAAGCAGAGTCAACAAAGATCCAAATAGCTTCAAGGAGTAACTCCAGTTACTGTTGGTTCTGGAAGTCTTGGGTATAGTTCCATTTGCACAAGGCCAGAAGGAAAACCAGCTTTGCTTTCTATTTGGCCCGCTTTAAGAAAATTGTGGCTTTGAGCCAAGGCCTGTTGTTCTAGATGCAGTACAACTGAGCATCCAGAAAGAAGAGCGAGATTGGAGACTCAGAGATCTACACAGACTCAGGAGCGGTCTAGAGAAACTCAATCCATCTCTATGCTCATTCTCAGATCACAGATGCTCTGGGTAGGAAAATCTCTAGTAGATGACTAAGTTCAGCCATCTAGAGTGCCAGCAAAAAGAAAACCCTTCATAATACAGGATACATGAGGACTGATATCTGTGTGATATTTAGTCTCTTTGCACTAAAAATATCTCTAATAAGTGAGGCATACATGGTTAAAGATCATTCCCCACCGCTTTCATTCAAAATAAAGAGCAAATATAATCTCTGCTGCTTCCTGACTGTGTGAACCAGGCTAGATTCCTGATAATTCTGAAGGCATTGCTATGGGTTGCAGGAATACTGTTATAGCATTGGTTACAATACTAAATGTAACCTCCATGTGTATTAATTTAGAATATAGAGAACTTTATCCCAGTAGTTTAGAGAAGTACCTATGACTGCCAACCCCAGTATGTAGAGTACTAAGATAAAATATAAAAAGAATACTCAAGAGATGAACTGAATCTCATACACATGGCTTTGAGATTGGAGGCAGGGATAGAGATTGGAAACCTATAATTGAAGAAAGTGTGCATAAAGTATGTATAGGAGGCTGTAATATTACATGAGAGAGAGAGAGAGAGAGGCAGAGAGAGACAGAGACAGAGAGAGACAGAGAGAGAATCGAAAGATAGTTTAGAAGGAGATAACAGATCAAAGTGTCTGAGGAGGGTAGATTGACAGACTAACTCCTATTGTTACTAGCCTAGGCACTGCTGTAGGGTAAGACACAAGAATGAGGAATGAAAGTGAAGAGAAGGACAAGAGAGGTTGTTGGAAAAAGAAGAAAAGTGGAGGAGAACATTCTGAGCATTAGGGTTTTCATCAGCACTAGGTAAATCATTCACCATGGACACCATGACTGTTCCTCCCATGCACATGAAATTATTCCAGTGTCTTCTGGCACTGGAGCTGCTTTTGTGCTTTAGTAACTAATGCATAGATTAGCAAAATCCACGTGGTCCAGAGGCAATGCACCTTACATTTTTGTTTTTGTGGAGGTTGTAGAAAATTGTTAACTATGGACTAGCTAGTACCTTAGACGTGGTGTGGGTCCTTGTTAGAGTACTTGTAAATGAAATTACAGCCAATGCTGACCCAGGCATCCTATATCCTAATAGTTTAAAATTCCTTATGCTTGGCATAAAACTGAACATTTTATTACTCATAAAAAATAAATCAAATATCCAAATTTCATCCTTACTTATCTTCCAGATTCTGATGGGCTCCCCTTTCCCTCTGCCCAATCTGACCTCCACAAGACTATAAAGATCTACTCTTGCAGTCTTCTCACCAGAACATCCCTTTATCAAAGCTACCAAATCCTATAGGCATTCCTTTCTCTCCTCCAAATGCTATCCCCAGTCTCATCCTCATTTCTGTAGCCCACTACCTGTTATGACCTCTCCTCCTTTTCTCTCTCCATTTCCAGGGGACTAAGCATAACTTGGTGGCACACCCTGCTTTCCTCTCTCATGTGGACTATCTCAAAACACCCACCTTTTAGACTATTTCCATCGCTAAGTATTAGGTCCCAGTACCAAAATCATATTCTAACAGGAACCCCCCCAGAGACCCTAAAATAGGCAGGATGTCAGAATAATTTCCTACCAAACAACCCATAGCCATCACACCCTCCTCAGAACCAGAGAGAGAAATGGAAACCAAGGGATAGAAAACTCACCCAAAAGGACAAGTTATCACCATCAAAATCTGATAGGAATAGTGGGAAGAGAAACTGTAATAATATATATTATGGAAAAAAACCTGTAAGAGATCATGATGAAAAATTTCTTTATATGATGTATTTAAAATGACAAATGATGCTGCATGCTTATAAAGTCTAGGCTACACCTTAACTAGGTGTACTCATTACCTTTTTTTGACCAAAGGGTTAACAGAAACTCATAACTCAATTATAAAATGGCAACATCTCCCTGCAGGGTTGTAGAGAATCAAGAAAGTTGATTAGGTAATTTAGATACCTGAGCATAGTTCTCTACAATGAAATACATAATGTTTTTTTTAAAAGTAGACAGGAACCTACCTAAAGAAACCTACTTTTAAAAATGTACGTATATATGCTTCTGCAGGGGCCTGCTACATTATTGTCAGAGCTACAATGCAGCATATATGGAAGACAGGTAAAGGCTGACCAATACATGCGTCTTGTGTCCACAGCTAACACCAAACCAAGCTAACGTACTGGATGACCAGAATAAAGCACTGTCTTCAAAAATAAAATCGTATATATCCTTAAATATTTGCATAAAATTAATACAAGTTATATTAGTATAACATTACTTAAAATATTAATTTTCCCTCTGGAGGCACTGTCACTACACATGAATTTTCCTTCCTTATAGATATCAGAAGAATTTGCACTCCACATCTTTGGAAGTGAAAAACCAGAGCAAATTAAGAGAAATACAGGTCATTACAATGAAGGCTTCTGAAATTCTCTTTGGCTAAAGGGATGCTAGATTTCAGAGAGAATAAAAGCACCTGAAAATTATTTCTATTTTTATTCTTCCTTTTTATTAAAAATATTTTTTCCTCATAACATATCCTGATTACCGTTTCCTCTTCGACTTCTTTCACTGCTCCCTCCTTAACCTGGATCAACTTACTTTCTGTCTCTCATTAGAAAAGAAACAGGTTTCTGATCGATAATAATACAATATAATAAGATTAAAAAATGCTGACAAAATGGAATTGGAAAACACAAACAAGAAAAAAGCACAGGAGAAATCACAAGAAACAGAGACTCATTCATTCATATATTGAGGAATCCCTTGAAGATACTAACCATTTAAAATTATTTTGAAATGATTACCAAAGAATGTAAGTCACTGACTAGTTCAATATTTGTAAAAATATGAAAAAAAGGCTAAAAATTTATTTCTTCAAATTTTGCCACATATACATGTATATGTTTACATATACATGTATGTATATATATATATATATATGCAATGGCTTTATATATATATGTATGTGTGTATACATACACATTTATTTATATGCAGACACTAATACCTACAAACACATGTAAACACATGACATTTCTGCATCATCTATTCTCAATTCTGTCTTTCTTGATAAATCACATAATTTAAAAATCATAAATGCCCATATATGTAAACATATACAAAATTAAGTTTTCTTAAGACAATGTATACCATGTTGTTCACTGTCCCTATTTCTCTATGTCCAAATATAATTTGAAATAGTAGGCATCAAAAGAGTAGTCCATTTATTCCTCAGACCTTTTTGGAAGTAGAAATCCCAGAAAGTTAATTAGAAATGATCACTTACAGATGATGACAAGGCCAGAGGACATCATTGCTTTAGATTCTGGATGTATCCTGTCTATCATGTGACTAGTAATGAGACCTCTTTACTCTTCAATATGTTCTTTAACAGGGCATTGTTGAGGACAATTTAAAGATTTTTTTTTTTTTACCATTTGAGACTCCCCCTCAGGAGATGTCACACAATTTGCAGATTATCCCTAAAGCATTTGAAATCTTAATGAAATGGCAGAAAGTTAGCCACTAATTGTCAGAAACAAAGCATATTTATCTCTGACCTTGTGCATTTAGTAATTGTGTATGCTATCATTCCAACCCTTGGATTTTATCCAAAACAAATGATATTGGTATCATAAGATGTTAGTGTGCTAGTATTCATGGTAGATGACATATGAAAATCAGGGATACAGAATATACATTGTCTGTAGACATATGACTGGATGAATTAGATGTAAATATAAATAAGGAAACATTATATTATTCATTCTTCAAGAGAGCACTATGCAATAAAAGGTGGAGCCTTAGAATATGATTTTGAGTGAGACACATCAGTGTAAAACAGAACCCAAAACTTGCATAATCTGAAATTGGAGTTTATAACATGACAAGGAAATCTTAATTCAAAATAAACTATATAATGGAACAGATCTTTTTTGTTTTAAGATTAAAAACAACATGAAGGGGATTAATATTTTAGTAGATTATGACATAATTTTGTATTCATATAAATTTTATATGTAACAAGAAGTTATATTTTCAAATATCTCAAGTTTTTCTAAATGTAACTGAAGAAATTCTGCTAATACTAAAAATACTGATAAACTTTTAAAATTTGTCTCTCTCTTTCACACTTACTCTGTGTGTGTATGTGTTTATGTACGTACATGTGAGAATACATATATGTATGTATCATTGTACACATGTGCAATTCATCAAACAACAACTTGATTGTAACAGACTTTTTATAAATTTGAACAGGTTTTGGATTTTTTTGAAGGATATTTCAACTGCTACTTGAATCATGAGGACCAAGAGAAGAGTATTCAGGATGAAAGTGAATTAGACCGAAGAACTTGCTTGTGGATTACTCAAAAGAGTCATTTATTCTTGAATTTGTATTAATTCATGGTTATAAATATTTGTATTACTTTATATTTGCCATTGGTAAGTTACTCTGAAAGTTTATATGTGGTCTAACTGTGAATTGATATTTGTGTTTGTTCTGTAATTTAGCCACTTCTTTTTATTGATTCAATGTGAAAATACCAATAGGTATTCTCTCAAATCATTGATTGTTATTCTTCATAGTTCATGTTGTAGCTTTTTATATTATATAAAGATAAACTTCACTATTTGTTATAATTTTTAATTATTGACTTCTTATATTTTTAAGTTTTTTCATTATTTTCTTTTTTTTTAGGATTTTTTTTTTATTATTCGATTTTTACTTGCATTACAAATGTTATCCCCTTTCCCAGTTTCCAGTCCATTAACTCCCATCCCATCCTCCTCTCCCTGCTTCTATGAAGGTGTTCCCCACTCAACCACCCACCCACCTCCCTGTTCCCCACCCTGACATTCCCTGCAACGGTGGGTTCAGCCTTGGCAGGACCAAGGACTTCTCCCTTCTTTGGTGCCCAACAAGGCCATCCTCTGCTACATACGCAACTGGAGACATGGATCTGTCCATGTGTACTCTTTGGTTGGTGGTTTAGTCCCTGAGAACTCTGGTTGGTTGGTATTGTTGTTCTTAAGGGGTTGCAAATCCCTTCAACTCCTTCAATCGAGAGTTCAGATATGCATATAGTGAAATACAATCATATCCGTGTCATTTCCCTTCTCTATTATCATGTTATCCTCAACATATCCTCTTCCAAAATCATGATGCCCTCACTTTTATTAAACCATTAAATACAGTTTCTTTTGTCCATATGTGTATGGGTGTGGGAGTCAACAACTACCGCATAGAAAACCTAACAATAGTCACCCCACTAAAAGAATGGTTCTTTTGCCTCTGTTAGCTACAAAGAAATCATGACCTCATCATCATCTTCTCCATGTTGCCAGGACTTTGAGTGGCTTAATCTCTGGCAGGTAATTATAGCTACTGGGAATTCATCAGTGTCATTTCGGTAGACCGTATTCAACAGCATTCTCTTTCATTTTCTTGCTCTTCTATACATTCTGCCTCTTTTCCCCACTGTGTTCCTGAGGCTACGTAGTGGGGTCTTAGTATATATGTTGTATCATTGTTGAACACTCAGTTTCAGATTCCCAGCATTTTGAGAAGGTGTGTACATCTTTAGTGAAAGCTGTTTACCACAGAAAATCACTCATGAAGGTTGAAAGCAGCCAAGGTGTATTGGTAAAACCATAAATTTTAAAGATAAATTGATAACCTTACCATTTAGTGAAACTATGATAGCAGATTCTACCCAAAGGTGAATGATAGGCTCAACCATGAGTATTTGGATGTGATTAATTACAGGACAATGTATAAAACATTTTCCTGTGGATTAAGTCTCATATCCAACCAGAAAGTAGTTATCTATCCTAGGACAGTCATATTTCTATTTTACTAGTGGACACATTTTGCCTGGCAGGTACTACATAAAGTGACTGCCTCTGTGTTACTAGTGATTTCTTTTCCATCCAACATCCTACCTAATAACTTCTATATAAAACCATCCAGAAACTGCCCCATTTAGGGATCCATCCCATCTGCAGACACCAAACCCAGACGCTATTGCTGATGTCAAGAAGTATTTGCTGATAGGAGCCTGGAGTAACTGTCCCCTGAGAGGCTGTGCAGAGCCTGACCAATACAGATGTGAATACACACTGCCAACCATCAGACTAAGTGTGGGGAACCTAATGGAGGAGTTAGGGGAAGTACTGAAAGAGCTGAAGGGATCATCAACCTGACCGGAAGAACAAGAATATCAAGGAACCCAACTCCACAAAGGCTCCAGGGACTAAACCATCATCCACATAGAGGCACTCATGATTCCACCTGCATATGTGGCAGAAGATAATCTTATCTGGCATAGATGGGAGGGGAGCTCCTTGGTCCTCTGGGGACTTGATTATCCAGTGTACTGGAAGGCTAGGACTAGTATGATGAGGTGGGAGGGAGTGAAGAGTGGGGGAGCATCCTCATAGAAGCAGGAGGCTGGGAGGGGATAGAGGGTTAACTGGGAAGGGAGATAACATTTGAAATATAAATAAATAAAATAACCAATTTCTTTAAAAAGAAAGATAAAATGGCAGCCAACAGATTGGGAAAAGATCTTTACCAATCTTACATCTGATAGAGGGTTAATATCAAAAATATACAAAGACCTCAAAAAGTTAGACTCCAGAGAGCCAAATAACCCTGTTAAAAATGGGGTACAGAGATAAACAAAACATTCCCAGTTAAGGAATATCGAATGGCCAAAAAGCACCTAAAGAAATGTTCAACATCCTTAGTCATCAGGGAAATGCAAATCAAAACAACCCTGAGATTCCACCTCATACCAGTCAGAATGGCTAAGATAAAAAATTCAGGTGAGAGTAGATGCTGATGAGGATGTGAAGAAAGAAGAACACTCCTCCATTGTTGGTGGGATTGCAAACTGGTACAACCACTCTGGAAATCAGTCTGGAGGTTCCTCAGAAAATTGGACATTGAACTACCTGAGGACCCAGGTATACCTCTCCTGGGCATATACCCAAAAGATGTTCCAACATACAACAAAGACACATACTCCACTATGTTCATAGAACCCATATTTATAATAGCCAGAAGGTGGAAATAACCCAGATGACCTTTAATAAAGTTATGGATTCAATATATGTGGTACATCTACACAGTCATCTACTCAGCTATCAAAATCAATGACTTCATGAAATTCATAGGCAAATGGAATGAACTAGAAACTATCATCCTGAGTGAGGTAATCCAATCACAGAAAAACATCCTTGTTATGCATTCACTGATAAGTGGATATTAACCCAAAGGCTCGAATTACCCAAGATCCAATCCACAGACAACAGAAAGTTCAAGAAAAAGGATGACCAAAATGTGGATGCTCCTACTTATTCTTAAAAGGGGGAACAAAAATATCCATAGGAAGTGATATGGAAGCCAAGTTTAGAGCAGTGACCCAAGGAATGGCCATTAGAGCCTGCCCCACATGTGGCCCATATATATATACAGCCACCAACACTAGATACGATTGATAAAGCTAAAAAGTGCATGCTAAAAGGGACTGGATATAGATCTCTCCTAAGAGACACATCCACAGCATGTCCAATATAGAGGTCAATGCTAGCAGCAACCACTGAACTGAGAACAGGACTTCCATTAGAAGAATTAGAGAGGGGGTTGGGGATTTAGCTCAGTGGTAGAGCGCTTGCCTAGGAAGCACAAGGCCCTGGGTTCGGTCCCCAGCTCCGAAAAAAAGAACTCCCCCCCCCCCAAAAAAGAAGAAGAAGAATTAGAGAAAGGGACTGAAAGGGTTTACAACCCCAAAAGAGCAACAATGCCAACCAACCAGAGCTTCCAGGAACTAAACCACTGTACATGGACTGCCCTAGGACTCCAACTGCATACGTAGCAGAGAATAGCCTTGTTCGGGCACCAGTGGAAGGGGAAGCCCTTGGTCCTGCCATAATTGGACTCCCAGTGCAGGGGAACATCGGAGTGCAGTGGTAAGGGGAGTAGACAGTGGGAGAACACCCGTATGGGCAAAGGGGAGGGGATGGAATGGGAGCTTATGGACAGGAGACTGGGAAAGGAAATAACGTTTGAAATGTAAATAAAGAAATATATCTAACAAAAAATTAAATTTAAAAAAATTAAGAAAAACAGAAGATAAAAGATTCCAGTGAGGATCTTCAATCGAAGTCAAAGGCTAAGAAAAGCAAAGATGGATGGGGCAAAAGAAAAAAAAAAAGAAAGAAAGAAAAACTAACCATCACAAAGGGAGTTCTTTTCAGTACCATTGAGATTCATTTCTCTATGTTACACAGGTCAAACATGGCATTGTCTGTCGTGGAAATTTACTATGCCATCACAGTGGGCTACTACGGCCCCATAACTCTGTTTTGACAAATTGTGGGTTTCTGTTGTCATCTCCTTTTCTTGGAAAAAGAGGTTTCCTTTATGAGGGCCGAACACTACAAGTTTATTTCTTTGCTACAGGTATCGTAGTGAATGTGTAGAGACGTTGTTAGTGATTATGCTGGATTAGCAAATTAGTCATTCTAGATTCTCCTCCAACTTGAGCAACATGACTGCCATAATGTGAGGTGAACAAGAATAAAAACAATAAGCATGCCATACTGGTGAAAAAAATGCTCAATGAGGTCTCAACATTACACAAAGAACTATAAAAACTAAGGAAAGCTGGCAGCAGGAGAAATAAACTTCCAAGAGAAGAGCATACCAGTTGGTTGTCCTGTGCCAAATGGTTATACTTATAAACATCTACACAAGCAACATTATATGGACTGAGCATCTTATATTTATGAATAATATATGTGTACATGCATACTTGTGTATATAATTAGTGAGAAAAGAGACCATGGCTATGAAAGAAAATATGGGTTCTGTGGAAGGATTTTGAGGGAGAAAATGGTAGAAAGAAATATTTTAATCAAATTGTAGTCTCAATTATAGAAAATACTCTTTTTTTCGATAATATAAACAAATATACACATGTATAGACTCACATACAAGGTTAGTAAGTACTTGAATTTTTCAAATAAACAGAAATAATTTGTATAAATGGATATGTTGTATTTTTGCCAATATTGGGGACAATGTGTTACCGCAGAGAAAAGCATATAAGATCAGAACAAATTCTAAAGATGCTAAGTATGAATGTTCTATAGAGGATGCTCTATACATGTACTCTTTCAATGCTATCTATCTTATTATGACATATTTTCTTATACACTGTGTGGTAAGGGAAAGGTTATTACCCAGCTATAGTTCTTTAATAAAAGACCTCTCTGAAGCTCAAGAAGAAGGATGACCAAAATGTGGATGCTTCATTCCTTCTTAAAAGGGGGAACAAAAATATTCATAGGAGGGGATATGGAGGCAAGGTTTAGAGCACAGACTGAAGGAACAGCCATTCAAAGCCTGCCCCACATGTGTCCCATATATATAGCTAGCTACCAAGACTAGATAAGATTGATGAAGCTCAGAGGTGGATGTAGATATCTCCTGAGAAACACATCCAGAGCATGTCCCATACAGAGCCAAATGCTACCAGAAAATCACTGAACTAAGAATGGGACCCCCATTGGAGGAATTAGAGAAAAGATTGAAAGAGCTGAAGCAGTTTACTACCCCATAAGAACAGCAATACTAACCTACTGGAGCTCCCAGCAATTAAACCACTACCAAAAGAATAAACATGGACTGACCCATAGCTACAACTGCATATGTAGCAGAAGATGGTCTTGTTGGGCATCAATGGAAGGAAAAGTTCTTGGATCTGCCAAAGTTGAACCCCCAGTATAGGAGAATGTTGGGGGGGGAGTGGATAGGGAGGGGAACGCCCTGATAGAAGAAGGGGGGAGTGGGATAGGGGGCTTATGTCCAGGAAATTGAGAAAGAGAATAACATTTGAAATGTAAATTTTAAAAAATATCCAATAAAAAATATAAAGAAATAAAAAAAGACTTCTCAATGGATGAATTGCGTTTATAAAATAATGATTTAAAAGTGACATCCTACTATAATCTTGCAATATATTGAATAAAATATTATTCTAAAACAGTTAATAAGTAAGAAAAAGAAGTTCAGGAAAAGGCAAAGAAACAATGTAACCTAATTTCAGGACTGAAAGGGACATTGTCACATTGAAAAGAGCTCTGCTGGAAGCAGAGAGTAAAAATCGTTTACTCTCAAGCAGAGGTATCAGGCATTAAAAGGAAATTTACCCATAAACTGAGTGGGAGAAGATTTTCCAGGATTGGAAAATGATATGTAAAACCTCTACTTTAAGAAGAGCCAAATGTTCAATGAAATCTACTCTCTGAATTGAATTTTTCATTTTTTAAATTTGTATTTAGTAATTTATTTTATTTTATCAGTATGAGAATTTTACCTGAATATAAGACATTCCTGTGTCATGGCTGTTAAGATTCAGACCCAGGACAAGTCACTGAGGTACCTATTTTTTTTTTCATCTTTATTAACTTGGGTATTTCTTATTTACATTTCGACTGTTATTCCCCTTCCCGGTTTCCAGGCCAACATCCCCCTAACCCCCCCCCTTCCCTTATCTATGGATGTTCCCCTCCCCATCCTCCCCCCATTACTGCCCTCCCCCCAACAATCACATTCACTGGGGGTTCAGTCTTGGCAGGACCAAGGGCTTCCCCTTCCACTGGTGCTCTTACTAGGCTATTCATTGCTACCTATGAGGTTGGAGCCCAGGGTCAGTCCATGTATAGTCTTTGGGTAGTGGCTTACTCCCTGGAAGCTCTGATTGGTTGGCATTGTTGGTCATATGGAGTCTCAAGCCCCTTCAAGTTCTTTCAGTCTTTTCTAAGATTCCTTCAACGGGAGTCCCGTTCTCAGTTCAGTGGTTAAATTATGGCATTCGCTTATGTATCTGCTGTATTCTGGGTGTGTCTCTCAAGAGAGATCTACATCCGGTTCCTGTCGGCCTGCACTTCTTTGCTTCATCCATCTTATCTAGTTTGGTGGCTGTATATGTATGGGCCACATGTGGGGCATGCTCTGAATGGGTGTTCCTTCTGCCTCTGTTCTAAACTTTGCCTCCCTATTCCCTCCAAAGGGTATTCTTGTTCCCCTTTTAAAGAAGGAGTGAAACATTCGCATTTTGGTCATCCTTCTTGATTTTCATGTGTTCTGTGCATCTAGGGTAATTCGAGCATTTGGGCTAATAGCAATATCAATGAGTGCATACCATGTGTGTTTTTCTGTGATTGGGTTGAAATACCTATTTAACATAAGAAAGCAGACATGGCTTCCACTTCAGTTTCTACCTCAGTGGAACTCCTCAGTCCCTACCTGAACTTTCCAGCCCAGAGCTGGGCTTCCTCTCCTCCAGAGGCTCTTTACTACATAATACAGGTCTCTCTCTCTCTCTCTCTCTCTCTCTCTCTCTCTCTCTCTCTCTCTCTCTCTCTCTCTCTGTCTGTCTGTCTGAAGGGGCTTTCTCTTTACCCTCCACTCTGCCCTGTTGTTTACTGTCTCCAGGTTTCATCTGCATGAAAACTTCCTTCCTTGATATTCTTCTATGAAATCCTTGAATCAGCCAGAGAGTTGCACCCAATAAAACTGCCCTTATATAATTTACTTTGGTTTTAATTGGCTCATTTTGGCAGTAGAGATAATCTACCAATCCTATTGGAAGTTAGATGAGGGAACTGAGCCCCTGGTAATAAAGATAATCATGGTAATAAAATGCTATATGGGAACTGAATCTTTACAGTCAAAGTACTTGCTGTTAACTACTGAATCAGCTCCTCTGCCTCCTTCCTTTGTTATTCATAATTTCAGTCTAAATGCCTACTTTCCATGTACTGTGAGGAACCAAAGAAGCCATTGTGTTTTTAGTATGGAAAATAGAAGAGGAAGAAATTATCCTCTTTGACTAACCCAGAGAAAACATACATGAATTTTTTCATGTTACTTCTTGTCATAAACAATGAGATATGAGAAGGATGACATATAGCACTGTGCATTATAACTCACTGAGAAATGCCCTGTGATACTGGAGCATTAGTTTATTTAGGATTGCATATTAGATTTGATTCAAGTAGATAGAATATTAAACTTATTCATAATTTCAGTAACAGGAATCAATAATAATATGGATCACAGAATTTTAAGTAAAGAACATGTAAAACTTTCGCATATAATTTTTGTTTATTGTTTAATATCACCATATGTGTATATAAATATATTAATATGGGCATCATACATTTTAATGGCCCAACTGAACTCTAAATTAGTGAAAACAGCAAAGATGACTATTATCTATTATCTTTACTTGAAAATGGTTTCCAATACAGGTACAGTTAGAGTTATGAATTTAAATGAATATTCTCACTAAGACTCCCATATCAACAAAGAAAACACGACTAAAATTTTGGACTGTAATATTTAAAGTTAAAATATGAATTATCAATAAGAGAAATTTCATACATTTTCTCATTGCTTGTTATACATTGTTCTTACTCAAACTATAAAAAAAGACAGGATCCAGCATATGAAACATAATAGTATAAAATATTAATAATACAATGTCCTACTCCAAGGTATAGTTGGAAATTAGTCTTATATACATGAACACAACAGTGTTGTGAAAAATGGAAACTGCGGTTATATGAAAGCCACATGTAGCAAAGACTTTTCTTTTACCTTCAGCAGAGCATGTCCTCAGGATAGCAGATAGAATGATGCCATACACCAGTAAGACAATCAAGATGGTGACTGTCTCAATAGACAGAAAGTAATAGAAGAGAAAAAGCTGATTGAAGAGCCTGTAAGAACAAAAACATGCCAACTAAGCAGGGATGTTGTGCAAAATAAGAATGATTTCTTTGTATCCAAGAAGGAAATGCTGAAAGTAGCCACAGTATGAATAATAGCATTCAAACCTTCTGTTGCATAGCAAGCAATGGTTAGTGGCAAATAGACTCATGATGGCTAAATACATATAGTAGTGGGTTGTACATGACACAATAATGTTCTTAGCCATCATGGTCTACAGAAACCATGCTGTGTTTCCAAAAGTAACAGCAGGAAATATCTGTACAACACAACTGAGGAATGAAATGCCTTTCCTTTCTGACACAGAACCTATTGACAATTGTGGAGTGACTGCAAAGAAAAATGAAGGTGCTAATGAAGACAGCACATTCAAAATTAATATGCAAGTTGTGTAGCCAGGAATAACCAATAACCAGATCAATCAGTCCAATCTAAACTCTCCATGAGAGTAAAAATGTAAATTGTTAGATAAAAGTAAAAGGTAACTTGTAGGTTATCGTTGTGTATGAGGTCTTTCAATACAAATTCAGTGATTTTGGTGTTAAATGTACATTTAACTCTTAAAGTTGTTGAATATAAACATAAATTACAGCTCTGTGATACTGTAAAAGAAGAAGAATTCAACAAGTCTAAAGAACATAATCTATATCTATGCTAATATTTATATTCTTTGACAGTGGCTAATTTTCTCTGGACTGCTTAAAAATGAATAAAATCATCACATCTTGTATGTTAATGGAACTCAATAAAAAACAAGCACAATACGTAGATGTTTTCACAGTATGGCTTCATGACACTTCTCAAAGCACGAAGACCAGAACACCTTTAAATACACTTCATAAATATATTAGCTCTTCCCTATTAATCACACAAATACATAAAGCATGAGTGGCTTCTGAATTTTTGAAAAGTATTGGTGTCAGACACTAGAAAATAATGTAAATATCATAAAATTCTCTGGAATTTATTCATCTATGGAATAAGAACACTAATATTTTCTTTATGAGATTGAAATAAATATTAAAGAAATGATATTAAAATGAATCTTTAATACCCCTTTAACTCTAGAGTTGATGAATCAGATGACTATACTAATTCTGTATGTATAAAATTTAATAAAATATATTTGTATTATGATGCCTTTCTGATATTGTCATTTTTGAATTATTTTTATAGTTTTTAAAAGTTATATTTATTTTATATAATTAAAGCATTGTATATGTATGTATATAAGGGGATACCACATGAATTTTTGGTGCATGAATAAGCCATATTCATATATCTCGTATATCAGATAACATAAAACTTGTATTACAGATGCTTTGAGTCCTCATGTATGTGTCATTAATACACAACCCCATACACATACCCATACCTAAACCCACATATAACCTTCATAACCAAACACAGACAGACACTGACACACACACACACACACACACACACACACACAGAGCTCTCTTTTAATTATTGCAGACACCTTTTAAATACTACAATGGCTTATTTGTGGAAATGGTGAAGAATTATTTCAGTTTATAATTTTATGAGAAATGAGTTTCTTCCAGATGATAAATTAAGGGTTATAATGAGCATATCTGGAAAAATAATAGTATACTTTAATAAATTCAATTCAAATAGAAAACTCCAAATTTATTTTCATTCATTATCATAAAATACATTTTCAAGTACAAAAATAATTCTAGAAATCAGTATAGAAAAATTACTTTTAGGATAAAATTTTGTCCCCATTTTATTAATTTATCACATAGAAATGTTCATATTTTATAATTACTAAAGATAAGATGTCAATAGGTGCTATGTGTCTTGGAGCTCATAGCATTATTTATTTGCTCCTACTCCAGAAAATAAACAAAAGCAAAAGAAGCAAGAAAACAAGCAAAGAAACCCATGAGTTTCTGATGTATTTGAGAACTTCTAGACTGTTAATAGACATTAAGATAATTAAATACTAATTAAAATAAGATAAATGCTGCTTTAACTGAGGAATGTTTAGTTTCCATGTGGTTATTACATCAAAATCTACATTACTCATTTGTATTACTATGACAGATACTTACTTATATTCTATTGATATATGATCACTTTTAAATAAGTACTTGTATTAGTGGAATAAAACACACAAACACATGCACACACATTTTGGAACTTATTTTTTATTTATAAGATGAATTAGACATTTGATGGATGAGAATATAGCTTGGTTCATAGCATTCCTGTGTTCAAAATCTAGAACCTCAGATCTAAATGAAATAATATATATTTTCTCTTTTTATTACTTCCAAAGATTGCTTGGTATAGTACATAAGCAGAGTTACAAGCATACTTGATTTGTGTGTGTGTGTGTGTCTGTCTGTCTGTGCGTGCATGCATGTGTGTGTGTGTGTGTGTGTGTGTGTGTGTGTGTGTGTAATGAGTCCCATCCATACAACTACCAAGAATTCAAATAGGCAGTAACCAAAATATGGAATGCAATTCTACTTGAAATTTAAAAAACATCAAAAAAAAGTATCAATTGAAATATCTAAAAAGTTTGTCTTACCAAACACATAGATGATTATTCTAAGTACATTAAATTCAGTCATTCTGTGTTGATTTTATATACTTATATAGTTGTTGACAATTTACTTAGGGAATATTCCTTAGAGAATAGGCTTAATTATTTTCTGTTTCATAATTTGAACCTAATCTTTTCCTCTATACTTAAGAAAAAAAATTAGCTACCTTGCTTTTGTGCTTTAATGACTTTTTTAACTTCTAATTTACATTTGAATTTATTTGACAATTAGTGATTCTAAACATCTTTCCATAAATGGCATAAGCATTTTCTTTGAAAAAAGTATATTCAGTTCTTTGGCTATTTATTTATTATTTTAATTATTTTAAGTAATTTCTATATGTATTATCTTCCATTTATCAAAGGGCATATGCAATTTGGAATTATTAGAAGCTATAAATGCTTTTATCTTACTGATATCGTTTTGCTTTCTTACTTTGTTATGGAATGTCCATGATATCATGAGAATACAAAGTTAAGACTAGGCCAAGATGTAGTGAATGCTTTTCAGTATTTCATTTAAAAACTATTTTAATTATTTAAAATGTGTGTGTGTGTGCATCTCTCTCTCTCTCTCTCTCTCTCTGTGTGTGTGTGTGTGTGTGTGTGTGTGTGTGTGCTGGTTGCTGGTATTTGCAACAGTCTGAGACTTTAGATATTCTTAAAGATAGGCTTATAAGCAATTACAAACTACTCAAAATGGGTGGTATCTAAAAAAGCACTACAGATGCTTAACTATTCAGTTATCTTTCCAGCCACACATATATTATTTTATATAATAACCACTTGATATACTTGTGGTTGATTATTAATGGGAACATGTGAGCTGACAAGTAGAATACTTCAAAAAGTAGATAATATCAATAAACATGATTTAAAATTGTTGGTCAGTGACTCCCCTTAAACTTCTTTAAATGTCTAGACTATAGTCATTGCTCTTGGTTTTCCTTCTGAACACTCTTGTAAAAATACATAGCTTCAATTTCAATAGAAGTTTCTCTGCATATTACCAGAGAAGAAGAAACATCAATAGACTCAACTGGTTGTGAATAATTGGAGATTAAATAATGACTGGTCTAGAAGACGTGCCCACTGAAACAATAGTGGCATTGATGGTGTGAGAGTAATCTACTAGTTTTTACTTGTTTTATCTCTCTCCATAGAACTCATGCCTGTATTGTTAACTGGAAATTATCTCATGTCTTTCTAGGTTGTTGGTCATAAAGGAAAACTTCTGATTCTGATCCTCCTAAAAGAATATAATAATGTTTTATTTCCCTAATTTCCCCTTACTTTTTATTCCTCTAATTATTCTCCTAAGTATTCCCTTAATTACTTACCTTAATGCCTTAGTACATTTCTCAATTCCCATAAGAGAAGCTTCTTTATGCAGTCTGAAGTAGTTCAAAAAGATACCCACGATTAGTCAATATGTAAAGAACACAAGAATACTCAGCTATTAATGGAACCCATATGAAACACTTTTTCCCAATGCTCAGGCATCATCACAGACAAAAGTAAAAAGATTAGAAGAGACCAATCCCACAGTTCCCTGTACCCAAATCCCATGGGGGAGAGAGCTGAACTCCCAGAAGTGTGGACAATCTTGAGACCTCAGGACAGATTACCAATTCTGCCTAATTCTGCCCACTGCTGCCAACATTTCCAGTCCAAAAAAAAACTGTATAGTGCCTCTGGATACAGGAGTATAGGAGCAGTCAGTGACAGGAACAAGCTGGTTTCTGGCTGAGTCTGGAACTGAACTGAACCAGTCACATAGCTCCCTGCACCCAAATCCTATGGGGAAGAGATCTGGACCCTCAGAAGTTCAGACACTCCTGAGAACCCAGAGGAGATCATTACTTTCTGCCTACAGTCCTGATCCAAGAGAAAATCAACTAGTGCCATTTGTGCCCCTGGGCAAAGGAATTAAGAGCAGTCAGGGGCAGGACCTATCAGGTTTCTGCCTGCACCAAAACTTGAAAGCCAGTAACCAGGAACGCCTACACTTCTGAGAGCAAAGCTGTAAGAAAACAGGGATACAGGAGGGCTAACACGAAGGCCTACAGGAATGCACAGCCATTTTCAGAGTCTGCAAGATAAGCTAGGACCAGAGACAACCTGATGGTGAGAGGTAAACACAGGAACCTAAGCAACAGAAACCAAGACTACTTGCCATCATCAGAGACCAGTTTTCCCACAAATACTGGATATCCTAACACACTGGAAAAGCAAGATTTGGACTTAAAACTACATTTTATGATGATGATGGAGAACTTAAAGAAGGACATAAATAACTTCCTTAAAGAAAAACAGGACAACACAAGTAAACAAATAGAAGTCGTTAAAGAGGAAACACAAAAATCCGTTTAAGAATCAATTAAAGATGTAAAGGAAAACACAACCAAACAGGTGAAGGAATTGAACAAAAACATCCAGGATTTAAAAATGGAAATAGAAATAATAAAGAAAATACAAAGGGAGACATCCCTGGGGATAGAAAACCTAGGGAAAAGATCAGGAGACATAGATGCAAGCATCATTAACAGAATACAAGAGATAGAAGAGAGAACCTCAAGGGCAGAAGATACCATAGAAGACATTGACACAACAATCAAAGATAGTGTAGAATGCAAAAAGCTCCTAGCCCAAAACATCCAGGAAATCCAGGACACAATGAGGAGAACAAACCTAAGGATAATATGTATAGAAGAGAGTGAAAACTCCCAACTAAAAGGGCCAGTAAATATCTTTAACAAAATTATAGAGGAAAACTTTCCTAACCTAAAGAAAGAGATGCCCATAAACATGCAAGAAACACATGGGACTCCAAATAGATTGTAACAGAAAAGAAATCCTTCCCATCGTATAAAAGCACAAAACAAAGCACAAAACAAAGAAAGAATTTTAAAAGCAGTAAAAGAAATGATCAACTAACATATAAAGGAAGAACTATCAGAATTACACTGGACTTCTGATCAGAGACTATGAAAGCCAGAAGATCCTGGGCAGATGTCATACAGACCCTAAGAGAACACAAATGCCAGTCTAGGTTACTATATCCAACAAAACTCTCAATTAACATAGATGGAGATACCAAGATTTTCCACAATATCTTTCTACAAAATCAGCCCTAAAAAGTATAATAGATGGAAAACTCTAACACAAGGAGGGAAACTATACCCTAAAATAACAAAACAAAACAAAACAAAAAAACAAGAAAAGTAATCTCCTTGCAATGACACCGAAAGAAGAGAGACATTCCACTTATAACAATGAAAGTAACAAGAAACAAAAATCACTATTCATTAAAATCTCTGAACATAAGTTGACCCAATTCCTTAATAAAAAGACATAGACTAACAGACTTGATATGTAAAGAGGACCCAGCATTTTGCTGCATACAGGAAACACACCGTAGAGACAAGGACTTTCTTCCTGAGAGTAAAAGGCTGGAAACAACTTTCAAAGCAAATGGTCTAAAGAAATAAGCTGGAGTAGCCATTCTAATACCGAATAAAATTGGCCTTCAACCAAAAGTCATCAAAAAAGATAAGGAAGGACATTTCATCTTCACCAAATGAAAAGTCCACTAAGATGATCTCTCAATCCTAAATATCTATGGTCCAAATACAAGGGCACCTACATCCATAAAATAAACCTTACTAAAGCTCAAAGCACACATTGCACCTCACACAATAATAGTAGGAGATTTCAACACCCTACTCTCATATATATATATATATATATATATATATATATATATATATATATGTATATATATATATATATAAAACATTTCATCCTAAAACAAAATAATATACTGTATTCTCTGCACCTCAGGGTACCTTGTCCAAAACGGATCATATACTCGGCTACAAAACAAGCCTGAACAGATACAAGAAGATTGAAATAATCCCATGCATCCTATTAGATCACCATGGACTGAGGCTGGTGTTCAATAATAACAAAAGTGACTGAAAGCCCAAATATACATGGAAGTTGCACAATGCTTTACTCAATGATAACTTGATCAAGAAAGAAATAAAAAGAGATATTAAAGGCTTTTTAGAATTTAATGAAAATGAAGGCACAGCATACCCAAACTAATGGACACAATGATAGCAGTGCTAAGAGGAAAACTCAGAGCTCTGAGTGCTTCCAAAAAGAAACAGTAGAGAGCATATATTAGCAGCTTGACAGTACGTCTAAAAGCTCTAGAACAAAAAGAAGTAAATACACCCAGGAAGAATAGAAGGCAGGAAATAATCAAAGGCAGGACTGAAATCAACCAAGTAGAAACAAAAAGAATGATACAAAGAATCAACAAAACCAGAAGCTGGTTTGAGAAAATCAAAAAACGTAGATAGACCCTTATCCAGACTAACCAAAGGGCACAGAGACAGTGTACAAATTATCAAAGTCAGAAATGAAAAGGGAGACATAGCAACAGAATCTGAAGCAATTAAAAAAATCATCAGATCCTACTACGAAAATGTATATTCAACAAAACTAGAAAATCTGGAGAAAATAGACAATTGTCTAGACAAATACCAGGTACAAAAGTTCAATCAGGATCAGATAAACCATCTAAACAGTTCCATAACTCCTAAAGAAATTGAATCAGTTATTAAAAGTCTCCCAAACAAAAAGAGCCCAGGACCAGATGGGTTTAGTGCAAAATTCTTTCAGACCTTCATAGAAGAACTCATATCATTAATGTCCAAGGTATTTCACAAAATAGAAACATAAGGAGCACTACCCAATTCCTTCTATAAAGCCACAATTATGCTTACACCTAAACCACACAAAGACCCAACAAAGAAAGAGAACTTCAGACCAAGTACCTTTATGAATATTGACACAAAAATACTCAATAAAATTCTTACAAACTCAATCCAAGAACATATCAAAATGATCATCCATCATTATCAAGTAGGCTTCATCCCAGGGATGCAGGGATGTTTCAATATACGGAAATCCATCAAGGTAATCCGCTATATAAACAAACTCAAAGAAAAAAAAACATGATCATTTCATTAGATACAGAGAAATCATTTGACAAAATTCAACAGCCCTTCATAAAAGTCCTGGAAAGATCAGAAATTTAAGCCCATCCATAAACATAGTAAAGGAAATATACACCAACCAGTAGCTAACATTAAAATAAATAGAGAGAAATTTGAAGCAATCCCACTAAAATCAGGGACTAGACAAGGCTTCCCACTCTCTCCCTACTTACTCAGTTTAGTACTTGAAGTCCTAGCCAGAGAAATAAGGCAACGAAAGGAGGTCAAAGGGATACAATTTGCAAAGGAAAAGGTCATTACTTGCAGATGATATGATAGTATATTTAAGTAATCCCAAAAGTTCCACCAGAGAACTACTAAGCCCATTAAACAAATTCAGCCAAGTGACTGGGTGTAAAATTAACTCAAACAGATCAGTAGTCTTCTTCTACTCGAAGGATAAACAGGCTGAGAAGGAAATTAACGAAATGACACCCTTCACAATAGTCCCAAATAATATAAAATACCTCAGTGTGACTCTAATGAAGTAAATGAAAGATCTATACGATAAGAACTTCAAGTCTCTGAAGAAAGAAATTGAAGTTCTCAGAAGATGGAAAGACCTCCCATACTCATGGATTAGCAGGTTTAATATAGTAAAAATGGCCATTTTGCCAAAAGCAATTCACAGATTCAATGCAATCCCCATCAAAATTCCAATTTAATTCTTTATAGAGTTAGAAAGAACAATTTGAAAATTCATTTCGAATAACAACAACAACAAAAAAAACAGGATAGTGAAAACTATGGAGGAGGATGACCCCATAAGAAATCTACCAGTCTCAAGTAACCTGGACCCCTGAAATTTCTCAGACACTGAGGCACCAACCAGGTACCATACAGAAGCTCATTTGAGGCTCCTACCACATGTACAGCAGAGTACTGCTATTCTGGGTTCAGTCAGAGAAAATGCACAGAACCCTGAAGACTTTGAAGCCCCAGGGAGTTTAGATGTCTCTGGAGTGGAGGGTGGAGGCAAGGGGCTATCCTCGTGGAGACAAGGTGGTGGAGCAGAGGTATGGGATGTGGAACAGTCAGAGGGGAGACTGGGAGGGAAATCAAATCTGGAGTGTAAAAAATTTGACATAACATAAAATAATATTTTATTTTATCACCAGTAGATAAAAATGGGGAAAAAAAACCCAAACGATGAAAAGAAATATAAAATCCTGAAGTCCTTAGTCATCAGGCAAATGCAAATCAAAGCGACCCTCAGCTTCTACCTTACATCAATCAGAATGGCTAAATGCTCAAGCAAAAGTCCATAAGTACGTGTAAAGGATGATGCACACTCGTTCATTAATGGTGGGATCACAAACTTGTACAACCAATCTGGGAATCAATTTGGCGGTTTCTTAGAAAATTGGAAATAGTTGTACCTGAAGACACTCCTATACCACTCCTATATTGTTCCTAGGCATATACAGAAAAGATGTTCCACCATACTATGCAGTCACATGCTCCACTATTTCATAGCAGTGTTATTCATAATAGGGAGAAACTGGAAACAACCCAGATGTCCCTCAACCAAAGAATGGATACAGAAAATGTGTTACATTTACTCAATGGAATACTACTCAGCTATTAAAAACAGGGGGACCATTACTTTTGTGGACAAATAGACAGAAATAGAAAATATCATCCTTAGGTAACCCAGACCCAAAAGGACATGCATGGTATATACTAATCGATAAGTGGGTCTTAATCATAAAGAACAGAATACCATGATACACCCTATAGACCCTAAAGAAATTAAACAAGAAGGAATGCCCAAGATGAAATTCTTAAATCACACTGAGAAAGGGAACAAAACAGTTATTGGAGATTGGAGGTGGAGGGAGGGCGGCTTCTTGGTGAGAGATGAAAGGTGGAAGTGAATGGGGGTTAGAATCAGGTGTGGGAAGACAGAGAGGCCTAGAAGGCCAGGAGAAAATTAAATTACTTATTCCTATAACACAAGCATTTGGGAAGAGCAAACTAATTTTAAACTTAGTCAATATCAGAGAATAATAAAAAAAGGATTAATAAATAGATAAGGAAAATATAATAAAGGGATTCAGCAAATCCAAGGCATCATTCCTTAGAGTATTATAAACCAAATTGGCACAACCATGGCTTTACTAACCAGAGAGAGCAAGAATGAGAATGAGAGCTAGAGAGAGAGAGAGAGAGAGAGAGAGAGAGAGAGAGAGAGAGAGAGAGAGAGAGAGAGGAGGGAGAGAGAAGAGAGGGAGGGGGCAGGAGAGAGGGGGTGGGCAGAGAGGGGGGAGGGAAGAGAAGAGGAATTAATAAAATGTATTTAATCTAAAAAACTACAAGTAATGTCAAATATCTACATTCAGCAAACCAACCAAAACTAAACCATGATGTCATGTTGTCAATCTAAAGAGACCCATTCCCACCAACTGAAAAGTATACATGGGCCAGTCTATGGCTCCAGTATGTATGTAGCAGAGGACTGCCTCATCTGGTATCAGTAAGAGGAGAGGTGCTTCATCCTGTGGAAGCTTGATGCCCCAGAGAAGGAGCATGTTAGTATTGTAAGGGACGAGTGGATGGATAGGCAGGGGAGTACCCTCTTAGACACATAGGGAGGGGGATGGGTGAGTGAATTTTGGAGGGGAAACCAGGAAGGGGATAACATTTGAAATGTAAACAAATAAAATAATTTTTTAAAAGATTTCAATCCAAAACCTTCCCCAAATACATGGAGTCACAAAAAATTCTATAAATCAACCTAAGAAGATATAAAGCTGGTTCATCTGAAACTAACCAAAGAAGGGAAAATTCAAAAAGAAATACTTTCAAACTCCTCCTATGAAGCTAGCACCACTCTCATACATGAACCAAGTGAAGACCCACTAAATTTCAGGGCAGTATGCCTAACGAACATATACTCAAAACTACTCAATTCAATATTGTAAGCACAGAATATAAACATACATGAAAAATATTATATACTATCACAAAGTTTGCTTTATCACTGAAATCTATAATGCTTCAAAATATGTAGTCAAATGTTATACGTCATATGACTGAACTTACATAAAAATGATTTGATCTCACTAATAGATGTAGAAAATTATTTGTCAAATTCCAACAAGGCTTAATGATAAAAATTCTAGAGAATGTAAGAATTGAAGGAATATATATTAGCATGATAAAAGCTATATTAAAAATGTGGCACATCATTCTGCATCAAAAAATCTGAAAGCAATCTTAATGAAGTTACGAAGGAGAGAGGGATGTCTCCTACCTTTAATCTTTATCAGCATTGTACTTAAATACTAGCTGGAGAAATAAAGCAACTGATCGGAATTAAAAAGGATATATATATTCCATGCTAATAGATTGGTAGACCAAACTTTTGTGAAAATGACCGATTTACCAAAAGCTATTCATAGATTCAATATGACCATAATAAAAATTCTCATTTCATTCTTCACAGAATTTTAAAAAATACTGAAATTCACACAGAATAACAAAATACTCCCATATTTATAACAATCTCCAGTAAAAAGAATGGTGGTAGAGAGAATACTGCTGTAGATCTTACGATATATTACATAGCTATAGGACAACCAAAAAAAAAAAAAAAACAGAATACTACTGACACAAAAATAGACATGTATCCCTTTGGAACAAAATACATGATCCAAATATTAGGATATGTAATTTCAGTCACTTAATATTTGACAAATATACCAGAAATATAAGTTGGAGAAAAGACAGCATTTTCAACAAATGGATTTGATAAAAGTTTTGCAGAAGAATGAAATTAGACCTTCATCTATAGCTTTGCACAAAAACCTAACTCCAAATGAATGCAGAACTAAATGTAAAATTTAAAACTGTTTGAAGTTTTATTTTATTCCAGTCAGAAATGACAAAGATCAATGGAACAACGAACAGCAACGTTTGAGTGGATGCTAGACAAAGCTAACTCTCATTCACTGTTGGTGGAATTACAAAATGGTACGTACAATAAAATAATGATTAAAAAAACCTGTAGAGAGTTGTCAAAAGTATAAATCTTCCATAGCACCCAAGGACAACTCTGTTGGCATGTGCTGAAAACTTATTATCCAACTCCACAGACATTATTTGCTCATCTATGCCTAGTAATGCTCTGCTCATAATAGCTAGTAAATAGAAACAGGGTTAACATCCTTCAAACAATGAATGGATACTGAAGTTATAGTCCCTATGCACTATGGAAAACTACTGAGCTGTGAGTAAAAATTAAATCATGAACCTTGCAGATAAATGTATGGAATGTAAAGAAAGACTATATTTTGAGTGGCATAGCTCAGACTTTGAAAAACAAATGTCACATGTTTACTCTGACTGCAGGCTCCTCGCTCCGCAGTTCTGAATTTATGTCCTGGAGAACCTGCAGGAATCACGAGAGTAAAACTTGACTTTTACCATGAAAGCAGGGTTGGGGAGTAATAGAGACTGAAATAAAAGGACAAATGTGCTCTGATCAGGGAAGTCTACAGGGAGTCCTTTTAGGGAGTTGAAGGGAGGTAATGCCAAAGAAGGTTGGAAGAAGTTAAAGAGTACAAGTGATTTGATAGGGTAAATGGGAAATGGGGGTGTGGTCATTAGGAAAATTGGGGAAATAAATAAACACTGATGAAAAGGGGGTATGTAAAATGACATGGGCAAAAAGAATCATACTATTAACATTTTACTTAAGAAAAATTTTATAAAACACAAAATTCTGTGTACTTTGTATGAAATATTCTTCTCTGGGCAGATATGTTCTGGGTAAGAGGCAAGGACCATATTAGAAAACCACAATACCTGCTCACTGAAGACTACCTTCCATAGTAACAGAAGGCATTATTCAAGCTTCTAAAGGAGAGAGGCAACCCTCAGTGCTGCCTACCTATGATTCCTATGAACTGTATCAATGACCAGCATGACACAATAACTCGAAGGACTGAATAGTGACACGCACATCTTGGTGGTAAAAAAAAAAAATATCTATCTAGGGGTTGGGGATGTAGCTCAGTGGTAGAGCGCTTGGGTGGCAAGTGCAGCGCCCTGGGTTTGGTCCTCAGCTCCTAAAAAAACCTTTCTAATTAGACCTAAGTCCTTTAAACAAGAGGGAAAATGTAACTTGTATTGGAAATAACTAAGTGAACTCTCTACTCAATAGTAGTGAAATCATGGTTATTTAAGGATCCACAGCTATCAGATTGCTAAAGAAACAAATCTCTAACAACACCCAATAAACATCTGTTCTTACACCCACAAATAAGTGTGGCCTTCACCACACTCAAACAAATTACAAAAACAAAAACAACAGACCAAAAAAAGAACAAACACAAAAACAAGGAAAACAACAACAACAACCACAACAACAACAACAACAAAACCTAAAGCCAATCAAAATGCAAAGTCCTGGAATCCATTCATAATATATATATATACATATATATATATGTACACATATATATATATATGCAAAATTTTCCTGCACCTAAGACTCAGGGAATCTTGCATAAGATGGTGAAAAAAATTGTAAAAAACAGGAGATCAGAATGTTTGCTATGAGTTTGTATCTCCCAGTACTTTCAGAAAATTGAACCCATAAAGCCTCACCAACATAATTGGCTAAATACAAGCTGAAAAATTATGTTAATGAATACCAAAGCAGACAGGGAAAAGTAAATGTGACTTCAACAGTATAAAAAAAAACCAAGAAACAAAACAAAAACCAAAAACCAGAACAAAACAAAAGAACAACAAAAACCAAAAAACAAAAAAATAAAAAACTACAAGCAACAGGAAAATCCTGGGTGCAGAAGCAATAGTTTTCCCTAGGGAAAAACACAATTGTTTTTCCAATACAAATAATCCTCCTTGAAAACATACATATAAGTAACATTATATGGAGTCAAATGACTACACATAGGATTATTTTTGTATGTACATGCACTCATATACATATAACAGCAAATTACATATAAAAAGGTGTTCATAGATTTGAAAAATGAGAAAGGACTGTATTTAGGAGTGTTTATTAGGAGGAAAGTAAAGAATAAAATGAATTAAGTTTATTATCTCAAGATGTTAAAATAACAATACAATAAAAGAAAAAAAGGAAAATTTGGAGTGAAACTAGATCTGTGAAAATTTCCTGAAGTTAAATTTGAAAAATTAATATATAAGAAACTTTTAAAATATGACAAAGAATACCTAGGAGGCAATTCATTTTTCTTTGAAATCTGGTATGATGATGTTAAATGTAAGCTTAAGGCAACATTTTTCTAACACAGAGACATTTTATATTTTTGATGTAACTGTGCTCATTTGATTCTGCAAACATGGGTTTTACTTGCTTGTATTTAATCACTTTAAAATATTTTTAATTCCATATTACTCGAAGAAAATATAAAATTCCTAAAGTATACTTTCTACTATTATATTGGTGAACTTAATAACCTTAATATTTACAGAGCTTTGAAATTTAAGAGGAAAAGTATTGTAGTTGGTCATTAGGTGGCAGAAAATAGAACTAAAAATGAACTACAATAAAGATCTTCCTGGGGGAGGGAGGAGCTTTTGTAGGGTTTAACTTCTTAAATTTACCAAGAAATGAAATAAGTAGTTTCTTAATTTGATTTATACTGCAGCATGCACATGTGTGGGCCAAAGTGTAGGGTCACTATACTTCTAAGACAAAACTGAATGAATAATTGGGGATACTCTCTCAATATAAAACAGAAATGATCATGATGTCACCAGACATGAAACGTCAGATGCAGCAGAAGGATTAACCTGGTCACTATGGTTATATAAATGTGATTTACAGATAACTGTGAGATTTAAGTCATCTTATTTTTACATTTCTCAGTAACTTTCCTCTCTGGAAACTTAGCATCTGTTATATAGATCATTGGGAACTCTCAGCTCCACAAACTAATACAGTATTTTCTCGGTGTTTTTACATTTCTTTTTATTTCATTTTTCTTTTTTGCTTTTTTCTTTATTTCTTTTTTCCTTTTGGTCTGTTTGTTTGTTGTTTGTTTGTTTTTTAATCTTTTTTACAGTCCAGACTTTACCCCCTCCCAGTCCACCTTCTGACTATTCCACATCCCTACCTCCTCCCCAGTCTCCATCAGGATGTCCCCACCCCCACCCCAACCCCACCCCCACTAGACCTTTAAACTCCGTGGGACCTCCAGTCCCTTGAGGGATAGGTGAATCTTCTCTGACTGAACCCATACCCGGGAGTCCTCTGCTCTATATGTGTTAGGAGACTCATACCAGCTGCTGTATGCTGCTTGATTTGTGGCTCAGCTTCTGAGAGATCTCGGGGGTCCAGGTTAGTTGAAATTACTGGGCTTCTTACTGGGTCACGTAGAGGTAAATATTAAAAAAAAAGAATCTGCCAACAAACAATATTGTCAGAACCATCAGGCCACATGGCATCTGTGGGGTATTTTCATCATAATCAACAAAATGCATCAACCCGATTCCCTAAGTTTCCATTTTCCATCCCAAGCTGTCACCTGCTCTACTCTGGACCTGAAGAGATCTAGCTGCCATAGCTAGCCCCACATTGTCACCGGCTACTCTCTAGCCCCAGTAGCAGCCACTCTATTGCGAGTGAACTCTGTTCACAGTCCCAGCATCTGCCCACTATGGTCATAGTCAAAACTCCCAGTAACCTACTAAAATCAAAATTCAATAAGCTTGTAATTTATCAATCAGATTTATATTAGTAAATCCTCACCCTCCAAAACATCTGAACAATAAACTCTGAACCAATTAATATTATTATGAACTGTTCACCAAGATAAGACAAATTGTCCGATAAAATTTATCCCTTATGAAACATTCATAACTATCTATGAACCCTTCAAGGCCACACAGCTCTGGATAGTCCTTCTCCTCCTACATCTTGGTTCTTCTCTCCACTCTCTTCTCTCTTTAACATTCTGTGCCCGCCTTACTTTTTCACTGCCCAATCACAGGCCTTGCCTTATCTTGTGCATGCCCTCACCTGCACATAGACAACAATCCACAGGGTTGCCCTTCTCCCCAGCTTCTTCCAGTTTTGCCCTAATTCAAACACAGGGCTCTGCAGCTTCTGTCCAATGGTTGGGATCAAATATCTGCATCTGACTCTTTGAGCTGCCTGTTGGGCCTCTCAGAGGGCAGTCAGTCATGATAGACTCCTTACTGTGAGCATGCATAGCCTCAGTAAGTGTCAGGCCTTGGGATCTCCTCTTGAGCTGGATCCCAATTTGGGCCTGTCACTGGACCTCCTTTTCCTCAGGCTTTTCTCCATTTTTGTCCCTGCAGTTCTTTCAGACAGGAACAATTCTGGGTCAGAGATTTTTGACTGTGGGATAAAAACCCATCCTTCCTCTTGATGCCCTCTTTCTACTGGAGGTGGGCTCTACACAAGTTCCCCCTTGCCACCGTAGGACATTTCATCTAGGCTCTCTCCCTTTGAGTCTTGAGAGTCTCTCACCTCCTAGGTCTATGATATAGTCTAGAGGGCTTCACCAACCTCCTCCGAGGTTGCCTGTTTTCATTCTCTCTGCTGTCCCTCCGGGTTTAAGTCCTGTTTCTCCCCCATACCTGATTATGGTTCCCCTCTTTTCCTCCCCGTCCTCTTTCCCACCCACCTACCCTCACCCCTCCTGTGATTGCTTTCTTCTCCTCCCCAAGTGTGACTGAGTCATCATAATACCTGCTACTCTGCATCTCTTACCATTTCATGCTGCTTAATTTCCTGTACAAAACCAAATTCACTTCAGATCATGCAATACAGATGTCTTACCTTGTTAGTTTTGGAACTCAGAATCTCTTTTGTTGTCAATTTTTCACAGCCCCATTTAATGGTCTACAACCAACTTCTGTGTTATGTGAGCTTATTACAGAGTTTATGTTTTCTATGCATTCAATAAAATAAGACTTTCCTCTGTCACATTCTACATGTCCTGGATATTGCAGTTATTTCTTTTTGTTATTGTTTTTAATATATTTTTTATTGAATCCTACTTAAAATTTGCTATATTAATATTCCAAAATTCTAATCAAGGCAATTAATTTAAACTTTTTTTACTGTAATGATTTTTCTATTATTATTATTATTATTATTATTATATGTAAATTTTTTACAGTTCAGACTTTATATCACTGCCTGGTCCACTCTCTGAGTGTTCCACATTCCATTCCTCCTCCCCCAACTTCACAAAGATGTCTGTTAGAAGAAGCTGCGGAGGAGGGCAACCCTATAAGATGACCAG
Organism: Rattus norvegicus; assembly: GCF_021556685.1. Classification (NCBI taxonomy): domain Eukaryota; kingdom Metazoa; phylum Chordata; class Mammalia; order Rodentia; family Muridae; genus Rattus; species Rattus norvegicus. The sequence continues at coordinate 70,871,104 of NC_141536.1, forward strand.
CAGTGTCCACTAGCCTGGATCCCTGAGAAATCTCAGACACCGAGCCACCAGCCAGGCAGCAAAGACCAGATGATGAGCTCCCAATATGTATATGTATACAACAGAGGGACTAACAGGTCTGGACTCAGTCAAAGAAGATGCACCTAATCCACAAGAGATTGGAGGCCCCAAGAAGTAGGGAGGTTTGATGGGATGGGGGTGGTGTGGGAACATCCTCATGGAGATGGTTGCTTCTGATACACATAAAAGTCACCTTTCCCTGGTCTGATTTGTGGCATTCATTGAGCTAGTCATCATCTGAATTATTCTGGTTTTCTATGGGTTAATCTTTTTTTTTTTAATTTTTTTTTTAAATTACTTTTAGTTTTTTTTTTTTTTTTTAGGAGCTGGGGACTGAACCCAGGGCCTTGTGCTTGCTAGGCAAGCGCTCTACCACTGAGCTAAATCCCCAACCTCTATGGGTTAATCTTGTTGGTTATGTTTTATTCATGTTCTCTGTATCTGATTCATACTTGGATTTTGTGAAATTTTCTGTATGATTTCTTATATCTGGAATGTTGTCCTGGGTGGCCATTCTTAGTAACTATGAAGCATGGGCCATTTTCTTCTTGAACATAGGCAGGATTATTATTTTTTTTTGCCTTCAGTATAGGACTGGAACCATCTCTCTTTTTTCCCCTCCATTTATGGTTGATATTATGCATTTTCACTACAAATCAAATATAAAATCCTGTCATAATTCTAATATGTGTAATATAGATTTGTGTATTACTGGTTTTATAAACTAATAGTTTTCCATGAAAGTTCATCTATGTTACACCCTTATAAGCTTGTAACATCAAATAAATATTCTTTAGAAATTTTGAAAATAGGATAAGGAAAGATGCAACAGAAGCGTTTTGGAGCATTGTTTGCTGCTCTTGCAGAAGACTCACATAGCACACAGCTTGTAACGCCAGGTCCAGGGGATCTGGTGACCTCCTCTCACCTCTCTGTACTTTTACAGTGGTGTAGTACACATTAAATTATGTGAGCAAACATCCATATAAAATAAATAAATTATAAATATTAAGTAAAAATAATTGATGTTTTGTATTGTTTGATTCCATTTGAAAATTACTTTATTAATTTATTTCCAAAAAGGAGACGATATTATTTACTAGTAACAGGGAAAAGTGCCAAAACAAGGTAGGAGTCTAAATTTTGAAAGCCAGGGCTATTGAGTTCCAGATCCTCTAAACAACACATTATTTGAAATGCAAAGTTGTCACCAAAAACAAGTCGAGTGGCTACTGAATTCTATTAAGCCACAAGTTGTGAATCCCTGTCACAAGGGGCCATCCTGGTATCATCCAAGACAAATGGCATGCATAAAATCTCAACAACACAGTCTCTCAAACAAAAGCTGAATACAACTGACACCAATGGATATGATGAGGTGGGTGAGGAAAGCCCAGGGGGTACTGACATTACAGGACAAGCTCCAGGCAACCAAGGAATACTGAAAGTGGAAGAAACGGTGTTCCTCATGGAAGAGCATACCAACTGGTTATCTGTTTTGACAATTTTGACAGTTTGGTTTCTTAAAAATAGATAAACAAACAAACAAACTAAAACAGGAAAAGAAAAAAATTGTTTGGTTGGTGCTTGTAGCTTGATACATGGATTAGTTATTGCCAGGGAGAAATAGTCCACAGGTCTAAAAGAAGATTTGGCAAGGTTAGAGTTAGACCCACTGTATTCAATGTAAGAGAGGCATTCTCAAAGGCAGAATGTAGAGTAGCTGAAACTAGGTTTTAAACAAAGTGATGAGTAGGATATAACCGTTTATGTTGTTTAATAGGATTAGTTCCTTGCTTCCAGTTACTCAGAATCACAAGCATTTGAGTATGTGGTTCACACCAGTATAACAAAATTCATCATGAGCCTGATTTCTTTCCAAGACAGAAAAAATGTGTGTGTGTGTGTGTGTGTGTGTGTGTGTGTGTGTGTGTGTGTGTGTACATCTATGACATTACCTTAGTCAAAAATTTAGGAAACAGCTTTTTCCATGGGTAGGTAATAATATCTTTAATAATTTTAACTGTAATAGATTTTCGCAATATAACAGGTCTCTTCCATACATAAGAATAAAATGTTAGGCTCCTACTTGGATAGAATTTACTAGTCTACATTAACAGAGGCTGAATCTATCTTCTACTTTCCTGAGGTATTACTTGGCAATTATATCAGCTCTATGGGAAACCCAAGAGGGATTTATCTATAACTGGCTCTAACCTAATAGTCAAAAACTCACATACATCTAAAAATATTAAAATATTTGTATATTCTTAAAATTTTAAAAGCAACTGAAACAACAGCAAGATTACTCAGTTATATCTTTCTTTAAAAAAAAACTTCATTCTATGTTAGGAAATCTTGATATTAGGTCAATTACTGACTACATTAAAAAACTATATGCAGGTATTTTTCTCACATAAATATTTTAATAAGACATCAAACTCATCAAACTCACTGTTTTATTCTATAATGTAGAATAACTAAGCTCTTAATATTATAAAAGTTCAAAAAACATAGTTATATACAGTTCATCATTGAAGTATTTTCTGAAGGAAGTTATATTAACTTCAGAGACATGAATACACATATTAATTAATATTGTAGCTTGTATGCTCAAAGATTAACCTGCTACTCTTCTCATTTGTTCAGTACTATATCTTGCTATCTTTAATTTTTCCTGTGTCTATCATTTTAATTTATCTGGTCATCAAAACGTATTTTGTCTATGATCATAACTAGACAGGATTTTTAAAACTTTACCTGTGCTTCTTATGAGGACATTACCATTGTATGCTGGTTGTAGTTAAGGACGAGTCAATTTAGAAAACGATATACCTTTATTTTGTTATCCAAATACCTAAAAGATAATACACGATAGAAAATTTTCTATCATGAATGAACCATGCTATATTGTCCTTTTTGAAAATTCTTTATTTTTAAAATATAGGGGTTGGGGATTTAGCTTAGTGGTTAGCTCTTGCTTAGCTCACATATATATATATATATATATATATATATATATATATATATATATATATATATATATATATACATACACACACACACACACACACACACACACTCATTCCTCAAAATACACTCTGAAGAATTTGAACTGCATCTTTATTCACAATTCTAAGATTTTTTTTGATAGGATTCATTTTTTCAGAAATACATGGGAGGAAATAAAGACTTCTGAAGGCTGTAAGTTGCAGAAGCTGAGAGTCTCATGCCTACTTCATAAAGGAATTTAAAAATGTGGATTTTTTGCCTCTATCTAACTAAAAACTTAAATATTCCAGTGTTTCTGATTCTTGAAAAGTACCTTGAGAAATACAAATTAGGAGAAAAATAAATTACTTCAGCTTACTGTTTCAGTAGCCAGGGATATAGTGTATCATAGTGAGAAGGATTTCTGCTAACAGGAGCAGAGAGAGAGAGAGAGTGTTGGTCACAGAATATCCACAGCCAATTGGCAACAGGAATTACTGTTAATGCTCAGCAACTCTTCTCACTTTTATTGAGTCCAGGACATCGCCCATGAAATGGTGCCTCAAATCTTGCACATCTTCTTCCATATCCTCTGCCTAGCATCTTTCACATCCTTGTTCCTCAAGCTGTAGACCAAGGGATTCAACATGGGGATAACCATGGTATAAAAGATGGATGCCAGCTTGTCAGTATCAAAAGAGTGACTATAATTAGGCTGTAAATACATAGATATCAAAGTCCCGTAGAAGACAATGACCACAGTCAGGTGTGATCCACAAGTTGCAAAAGCCTTACGCCTGCCCTCAGTAGAGTTCATCCTCAGAATGGCTATGAGGATGAGGAGGTAAGACACAAGAACAACCAGAAGAGAAGAAATTAGATCAAAAATGGCAAATGTTAAAATTGTCAACTGAAGTTCATGAGTGTTGGAACAAATCAAAGGTATCAACGGGATGCAGTCACAGAAAAAATGATTGATTACGTTGTAGCTGCAGAATGACAGCCTGAACATCTTTAAAGTAATTGTGAGAGACAGAAACAAACCATACAGATATGCAATAACCACTAGTAGCCAACACTTCTTCTGTGACATAATGGCAGTATAGAGCAGTGGGTTACAGATGGCCACATAGCGGTCATAGGACATGGCAGACAGAATGAAAAGTTCACAAGTAACAAACAGAAGAAAGCAAGCTAGCTGTGTAGCACACAGATAATAGGATATTGTATTTTGATTCACGACAAAATTTTCTAACATTTTAGGTCCGACAGCTGTAGAATAACCAAGATCAGTAACAGCCAAGTGTTTGAGAAAGAAGTACATGGGTGTTTGCAGCCGCGAATCCACTATTGTGAGTATAATCATGCCCATATTTCCCATAAATGAGATCAGATAGATGATGAGGAACAGTACAAATAATGGGCCCTTCAGGTCAGGGTGATTAGTGAATCCTATCAGGATGAAATCATTCACAACTGTGAGGTTCTGTTTCTCCATGAAGTCATATTACTAAATTTATTCTGGGTATAAAGAGTTAAATTAATTTTTAATGTCATTCAATGTCATAATAAGGTGATTTTTATAATACATCATTGTCATACATGTTATATATTGAAATTATCTAATAATTATTTCAAAATTATATTATTTATATATATGGAAGAATAAAAGAGAGATATAAAGATGTAAATGCACTTCTATATTCTGTAAGAGCAGCAAATACTTTTAACTGCTGCACCATCTCCACATTTCCATAATTCAACCCTATAAAAAGAAATATGGAATGAGATACAGCTCAATAGCATTTACTAATACCTCGGTTAGTTTCCTAGCATTTCCTAAACTATGTCGTACATTCCTATAATTCTGTTATTCTGGCAGTAGCAACTCGGAGAATCAGAAGCTTGAGGACAGAATCAACTATCAAGTAAATCTGAGGCAAGCCTGATTTCTAGAAGACCTTGTGTCAAAAGAAAGAAAAACAGAAAGTTCTCTGAATTTTTTATACCCACAGGTGGTATAGTTGAAAGTGAGAATATTCTTTATAAATATTATTCTTTGTAAACATATATTTTATTTGACAATTGTAAAATAATGATTAAATAAAGAATGAGTTTAATAGGTCACAACATGCACATTTTTCCTCTCTCTACCTTATAATACTGACATGACATTGCTAAAACTAGAAAAGGCAATGCAATTTCTAACTGAATCATACCATTTACTATGTATGTTCATATCTGTGAAGTGTGTTACATGTAAATAACACTGAAGTTCAATGTATGTTTACAGTTGTTACCCAGGTGCTGTTCTAGTGAGATAGATTTTTAGTCATGAATTTCAAATCTATGAGATTAAAACATTAGATAACCCCTTCAATAATTGGAACCACAAATAGATGTGTCTTTGCATCATTTTTCAGTTCAGTGTAACAAGGCTCATTGTTTTGTCACCCAATAATACTATCACTGAATATTTTTTATGCTACTACTTACAATGAAATATTTCCATTCGATTACCCTGTAAAGTAACAATTTTAACATAACCATAAAATGTGGTCTTTTATAGACATACACAGTCAATAAGACATGAAAACTGACTTTTGCCTCAACAACAGATAAAACATTCTCACTCACAGATTAGCATGATAAATAAGAGCATCACAGAAGAGTTTTGATACTCCAAACATCATAATATTTAGAAGCATATGAAATAATTTACTTATATTTTTCATTTCTGGATTAAACATTATGGAATCCCTTTACTTGTGTTTCATTTCCTCTCTTACTTTAGAATGTATTAACCATAAAGTAAATATATATGAAATACATTTTCTAAATAAATATTTGTAATCAGCTTTAGTGTTGCAAATATACATATTAATGTGTAATCTATAATCAATAGCGAAAATATAAGGAAAGGAGAGGTCCTGTCACTACTGTGATTCGGGTATGATAGTGAAGGAGTCACAGGAAATAAAGCAGAAACATTCTCCTGTTATATGAAAAAACTGGAGTAGAGTGTGACTGTTGCTGTGCGTTGTGATGGCGTGGGACAACTCAAGTAGCCTCCTTCCTGTCTTACCTGTGAGAAAACATTGCTCTTCATTCTCCCATGTGCTTCTTTTATTGGATTCCCTGAGATGATTTATGAATTATGCTTGAATTTTAGATATAGTCCCTGTGGAGTTGTAAGTTATTTGTTGAGTATCCCTAAAGCATTACCATGCATACTGATTTGCTTGAAGGTTGTTCACTAAATAGCAGGGAGAATTTGCATTATGTGTGAATTATATATTAAGTAAAGGAATTAGAAAACTTACTTCTGGGTTGGAATTTAAAATATTACCATTTTGATCTCAAAGGGATATTAGCATTCTAATATTCCCTGAAGACATCTAATAAATAGCTAAAAGTTGAAACAGTCACTGATGAACAAGTGGACAAAGTGCTTATCCATTATCCAATAATACCATGAAACTAAAAAAACAGGGCAGGAAATTATAGGAACCAACCACAGGACAAATATGACCAAGTCCACACGTATCTAAAATACTTAAAATTGTACAATCTGGTACTGAGTGAGCATAGCAGAAAGTGAGAGTGGGAAAATGAGTTGCTAATAAAAATACATTAACTCATTTAGGTTAAAAAAAACCAGCAGACGTTTGCTACAAATCACATTGGACATAGTAAATGTGAAGTTACTATATTAAGTATAGAAAAATAAATTTACCAAAATATTGGGGTTATAGTAAGTGCTATTTTTATTTATTTACATTTTAGGAGGGAGAGGAAATGAAGCTCAAGAGAGAAGTGAAGATATATCTGTCATTTGGGTATGAAATCGTTAATAGCTCCAACTGTCCAGTGCAGTCCTGAAAGAGAGTTTTAGGCCCCCAGAAAGAAAAAAGTATATAATCTTACATTTTCTAAGTTAGAGGCATGTCCTGCATTTGCTTTCACTCATAAATGACTAGTCTATGTTGAGAAATCTAGTGTAATTCTGAAAGATCTGCCTTTATAAGTTACTTGTTATTTTTCCCTTACTGCTTTTAATATTCTTTCTTTGTTTTGTGCATTTTGTGTTTGATTATTATGTAACAGGAGGCATTTCTCAGTGTTGGGCTATATTCCTGTCTTGTTTACAGTCCTCTCTCCTTAAGATCTAATGGGCAATGATATTCTAAGGTTTTCATTGAAACATAGGTTATGAGTGTATAAAGTTTCTCTGTCCTAAAAGTACATTTTTATTTCTGTTTATTTTGATTTTAAAAACAATCAATATAGATTTGTAAAAAGTTAGGTATATGTGTATACATATGTGTGACACATAAACACATGTATGCACATGTAGAAACACACACACATACACTCTTTTGTATACATATTGTTTCAGGACTAGTCACTTGGTACAGTATAACCAAACATGGGACTATTACTTGGAGAAGAGCAATTTATTCTTCTCAACTCATCATTCCTTAGTTTTTTTTAAATTTATTCTTATTTTTGTCTAGGCTTAAGGTTCTTTGGGCTTCCCCATCCCAATGTTAGCATGTTACATTGCTCTTGGTATTCAGTGATATTTTTATTAATTTATTTTTCCATTTGCATATATTCTTATCTCATATAATTCATCCTTACCTCAGCCTCCTCTTCCTCCATTTCTCTCAATTCCTCTGGCCTCCTTTCAACTCTTCCTAGTTCCCCTTTTCTGCCCTCTCCTGAGATTTATTGCTACTTTGTTTCCTTTCAGAAAATAGAAACACTCCCATTGGCATGAATTGAATACACCCTAACAAGATGCCATAAAACGAGAAACAAGCCTTCATAGGCTGGACAAGGAAGCCCATTAAGTGACTAAGAGTCCCAGTAGCAGACAAAAACATCACAGACACTGCCATTGTTAGATGCCACTGTATGACATCTGCCCAGGATCTTCTATCTTTGATAATCTCTGTTGTGAAATCTGGTGTAATTCTGATCAGTCTGCCTTTATGTGTTACTTGACCTTTTTCCATTACTGCTTTTAATATTCTTTCATTGCTATGTACATTTGTTGTTTTGATTATTATGTGACGAGATATTTCTTCTCTGTTCCAATCTATTTGCAATTTTGTATTTTCCTGACCATTCTTTAGGTTAGGGAAGCTTTCCTCTATAATTATGTTGAATATATTTATTGACCCTTTAATTTGAGAATCTTCACTCTCTTTGATACCTATTAACCTTAGGTTTGATAGTCTCTTTGTTTCATGGATTTTCTGGGTGTTTTGGGCTATGACCTTTTTGCATTTTGCATTTTCTTTGACTGTTGTGTCAATGTTTTCTGTAGTAGCTCCTGCCCCTGAGATTCTCTCTTCCTTATATTCTGTTGGTGATGCTTGCATGTAATGACTCCTGATCTCTTTCCTAGCCTTCCCATTTCCAGGGTTGTCCCTCGTTTTTATTTCTTTATTGTTTCTATTTTCATTTTTAGATCCTGGATGTTTTTATTCAATTGTGTGACCTGTTTGGTTGTGTTTTCCTGTAATTCTTTAGGGGATTTTTTGTTTCCTCTTTAAGGGCTTCTACTTGTTTACCTGTGTTCTCCTGTATTTCTTTAAGGGAGTTATATATGTCCTTCTTAAAGTTCTCTTTCAACAACTTGAGATGTGATTTTTAAATCCAATCTTGCTTTTCCAGTGTGTTCATGTATCCAGGACTTGCTGTGGTGGGAGAACTTGATTCTGATTATGCCAAGAAGCGTCGTTTTCTGTTGCTTAGTTACTGGGCTTGTCTCTTTCCATCGGTTTATCGCTGGATTAGTTGGTCTTACTGTCTCTCACTGGACATTGTCCCTCATGTGGGCCTGTGAGCCTGATCTTAGGAGTGAGAGCACTCCTGAGAGACCAGTGTCCCGAGGACAAGATTTAGGTATGGAGGGCTGTGGGACGGCCTTAGCTCTGGGCATAGATGGAAACTGGAAGGAAGCTTTCCCAGGGTGCCCATTGCTTTCTTTGCCTATGTGCTCTAGGCAGGTCCCTCTCTAGACAGTTATTGGAGCAAAAGTGGGTTTTTCCCTGTGGTCTTAGAGTGAGAACTCTCCTGGGAGACCAGTTATCTCCAGGCAAGATTTGAGTATGGTGTGCTTTGGGACAGCCTTAGCTCCAGGGTGCAGATTGAGATAGGAGTTCATGCAGGATTTTAAAGCCTGTGTTACAACTACTATGGAATTTATAATTGAAAATATTTAAGTAATTAATTATGATTTATATGTGTAAAATAAATAATTTATTTACATATATAAATTCTGTGTGTGTATGTGTGTGTGTGTGTGTGTGTGTGTGTGTGTGTGTGTGTGTGTATGTGCATGTTGATTTAGTTAGGATTACTTTTTACTGTGATAAAATACCGTGATCAAAAGTACATTAAAAAGGAAAAAAATATTTTCATTCAAGTCCACATTATAGATCTTCATTGAAAGTCTACCATGGAAGGAAGTTAGGTGAAGAATCTGGAGCCACAAGCTGATATATGCAAAGGCCATGGAGATATATACCCTACTGACTTGCTCCTCTTGGGACTATCAGACAAGCTGTAATAACACTCACAATGGACTGGTCCCTCCCAGATCAATCACTAAGAGAAATCTCCACATGCTTGCCTAGTGCACAATCTTATGATGGCATTTTGCCAATTGATGTTTACTCTGCTTGGAATATATATATATATATATATATATATATATATATATATACATATATATATATGCACCTTTGCTTCATGTAGCATCAAAAACATACACAAACATGCTAACTTTTGTTAAAAGTAAGTATCTGAAAACTCCTCCCTTAATGGTGGGATTGCTAACTGCTCCAACCACTCTGAAAATTAATCTGGCAGTTCCTCAGACAAGTGGAAATAATTCAATGTGAAGAACCAGGTATACTTCATCTGGTTATATACATAAAAGATGTTCTACCTTACCACAAAGACACATGATCATCTGTGTTCATATTAGACTTCCTCCAATTCAGGGAACTGCGGGAATGAAAAACATAAAGATTTTAAGAACTAGTGGAGATGGGAATCAACAAGGAAGTAGACCTTCTAGACTCAATGGGATTAGTCCACATATAAACTCAGAGAATATGACAGCATACACAGGCCTGAATAGATCTAACCCAGATTTACCATGTTGAGAAGGAAAGTGGACACAAGCTCCCATCTCTAATCAAGAAGCTATCTTCAACTGATAACTGCTTCCAAAGGAAAAATGCATATCTCTAGTGGAATCTCAATGGGTATGTAAGCCAGAGTTAAGTGTGGGCCCCATTTCTAGCTGTAGAAGGCCAACAGAAATTGAATTCAGTAGTGTTTTTTCTTCTTAAGTTATCTTTAATCCGTTTTTACAGTCCACTAATTATTCCCCAGCTTGGTCTATCCTCTGCCAGTTGCTCATCCCATTCCTCCTTTTCATCTACTTTTTCCACTTCAAGACACTTCTCCCTACCCCATCCCACCAGGCCAACCCTCTTTCCCCTACTTCCTGCGGCCTCAAGTCCCTCAAAGCTTAAGTTCATGTTCTATCACTGAGGATACACCAGGCAGTCCTTTGTTGTATAAGTGTAGGGGGCCTAATACTAGTTTATGTAAGTTGCCTGGTTGGTGGTTCAGTGTCTGAGAGACCTCAGGGGTTTAGGTTAGTTGTGACTGCTGGTCTTCCTATGAAGTCTCCCTTCTCTTCATCTTCATCTAGCCTTTTCCTAATTCAACCACAGGTGTCCCCATCTTCAGTCCATTGATGGGTGTTAGTATCTGCTTCTGTCAAACTCAGCTGCTTGTTGGCCTCTTGGAGGCCAGTCATACTAGGCACTTGTCCACAAGCATACCATAGCATCAGTAATGTGGCAGGATTTGGAGCCTGCCCTTGAGCTGGATCCCAATTTGGACCAGTCAATGAAATTCCTTTCCCTAGTCTCTTCTTCATTTTTTTTTCCTGCAGTTCTTTTAGATAGGGACAATTCTAGGTCAGAGTTTTTGTCTGTGGGATGGCAACCCCATCTTCCACTTGATGTCCTGTCTTTCTACTGAAATTGGACTCCATAAGTTTCCTCTACTAACTGTTGGGCATTTCATCTAAGGTTCCTCCTTTGGAGACCTGAGAGTTTCTCACCTCCAGGTCTCTGGTATATTCTAGAGGGTCCCCCAACCTCCCACCACCCAGGGTTGTTTATTCCCATTCATTAGCCTGGCCTTCAGGGCTTCACTCCTGTCTTTCCCCCAAACCTAATTGTGTTCCCTTTTCTCCCCCCTCTTCCACCCTAGTCACTCAATTCTCTCTCTTTCTGTCTCTCTGTCTCTCTGTCTCTATCTCTGTCTCTGTCTCTCTCTCTGTCTCTCTCTCTGTCTCTGTCTCTCTCTTTCTCTCTCTCTCTCTCTCACACACACACATACACACACACACACACACACACACTCACACACACACACACACACACACACACACACACACATACACACACACCAATGTGATGTCTTTCTTTTCCCTCCCAAGTGGGATTGAAATATCCTCACTTGGTCGTTTCGGCTTGTTAACTGTCTCGAGTTGTTGCAATTGCATCCAGGAAAATATTTTGGGCTAATATCCACATATTATTGAGTACATACTGTCACGCCCAACCTCGACCAGCAAGGAAGACATGACCAGCGAAGATCTTCTTCAAGCAGTTTACTCAGGAACCTTGATACAATCTTCTGACCCTGGGGAGCCCCCATACCACACTTAAATAGCTAGCACTTGCCAATCCTAGGAAGCCATGTGGGTTAGGCTGTCACTATGTGGAAGCTAGCAGGCCAGGCAGGCATAGCCAAATAAGGACTTGTTTACTACAAGGAGCGCTCACTGTCAGGAGGGTGGAAGGCAGAAACCAGCACCATCTTTGAGGCGCGGCACGTCTCAGCTCCCTACAACATACCATGCATGGCCTTTTGAGGCTGAATTACCTCAACCAGAATATATTTTAGTTACACCCATTTGCCTGAAAATCTTATCATGTCCTCATTCTTAATAGCTGAATTGTATTCCATTGTGTAAATGAACCACATTTTCTGTATCCATTGTTTCCTTGTGGAACATCTGCTTGTTTCCAGCTTCTGGCTATCATAAATAAGGCTGCTATGAACATAGTGGAGCATGTGACCCTATGGTATAGTGGGGCATCTTTTGGTTGTATACCAGAGTGGTGTAGATGGGTACTCAGGTAGATCTATCTCCAGTTTTGTGAGGAAATGCCAGGTTGATTTCCAGAGTAGTTGTACCTGTTTGCAATCTGACCAGCAATGGAGGAATGCTCCTCTGTCTCTGTATTCATTGCCAACATGTGCACTCACTGGAGTTTTTCATATTAGTCATTCTGATTGATATAAGAATTGCAGGGTCATTTGGATTTGCATTTCCCAGATCAGTAAGGATTTTGAACATTTCTTTAAGTGCTTCTTGGCCATTTGAGATTCCTTTGTTGTGAATTCTCTATTTAGTTTTATACTTGATTTTTTTTTGATTGGGTTGTTTGGCTTTTCAGGAGATTTGCTTCTTGAGTTCTTTATATATTTTGGATATTAGCACTCTATCAGATGTGAGGATAGGAAAGATTTTTTTCTCAATGTGTAGGTTGCTGATTTTTCTTATTGACTATGTCCTTTGCCTTCCAGAAACTTGGCAGTTTTGGGAAGTCCCATTTATCAGTTCATAGTGTTAGAGCCTGAGCAGTTTTGTTTAGAACATTTTTCTCTCCCCATGCCATTCCCACTTTCTCTTCTATTAGATTTAGTGTACCTCGTTTTAAGTGGAAGTCCTTGATCCACTTAGACTTGACTTTGTACAGGGTGTCAAATATGGATATATTTTTGTTTTTCTACATTCAGGCTGCCAGTTAGATAAGCATCATTAACTGAAAATGTTTTGTTTTTTCCATTATATATTTTTGGTATCTTTGCCAAAGATCCATTGTCGATAAGTGTGTGGTTTATTTCTGCATCTTCAATTCTATTTCATTGATCAACCTGTCTCTCTCTGTATCAAGACCTTGCCATTTTTATCATTGTTGCACTTTCAACATCTAATGATATGATCCTGTGTGTGTGTGTGTGTGTGATTTTTTTCCTTTGTGTTTGCTTAATAGTGGATTTCGTTAATGAATTTTTGCATCAATATTTATAAATGAAATTGGCCCAAAGCTCTCTTTCTTTGTTGAATCTTTGTGTGGCTTAGGTATCAGAGTAATTGTGACTGAATAGAATGAATTGGGTCATGTTTCTTTTCTTTCTATTTTATGGAATATTTTGAGTAGTGTTGGTATTATATCTTCTTTGAAGGTTTGATAGAATTCCGCACAAAAGCCATCTGGCCCTCAGCTTTTATTTGAAGGTTTTTAAGGTCTTCTACTTTTTATGGGAAATGTGCCTGTTTAGATGGTTTAACTGCTCTTGATTTAAATTTGTTACATTGCCTCTGTCTAGAAAATCATCCGTTTCACCTAGATTTTCCAGGTTTGTTGAGTATAGGCTTTTGAATTAGGGTCTGATGATTTTTTTTTTAATTTTCTCTTTTTCTTTTGTCATGTCTCCCTCTTCATTTCTGATTTTGTTAATTTGGATCCTGTCTCTGTGCCTTTAGTTAGCTTGGCTTTGGGTTTATCCATCTTTTTGATTTTCTCAAAGAAGCAGCTTTCGGTTTTGTTGGTTCTTTGCATTCTTCTCTTTCTTTCTGTTTGGTCCATTTCAGCCCTGAGTTTTACTATTTTCTGCCTTTTACTACCCTTTACTCCCCTTGGGTGTGTTTGCTTTTTTTGTTTGTTTGTTTGTTTTTTCTTTGTGGTGTGCTGTTAATTTGCTGCTGTAAGATTTCTCCAATTTCTTTAAGAGGACACTTAATATTATGAATTTTCCCTTTAGAACCACTCTCTTGCTTTCATTGTGTGACATAAGTTTGGTTATGCTGTGTTAGTTTTTGGAATTCCAAGAAGTCTATATCTTTTCTTCCCTGACTGTGTTATCATTGAGCAGAGATTTGTTCACTTTCCATTTGTATGTGGTTTTCCTGTTGGTTTTTTTCCTTTTCTTTTCTTTCTTTCTTTTTTCTTTTTTCTTTTTTTTCTTTTTTCTTTTCTTTTCTTTTCTTTTTTTTGTTATTAACTTCTAACCTGAGTCCATAGTGATCTGATAGGATGCCTGGGGTAATTTTCTTCTTATATCTGTTGAGGCTTGTTTTGTGACTGATTCTATGGTCAGTTTTTTGAGAAGGTTCCATGAGGTGTTGAAAAGAAGGTGTATTCTTTTGTTTTAGGTTGAAATGTTCTGTATATATCTGTTAAATCCATTACAATCATAATCCCTATTTGTTTTATTGTGTCTCTCTTTAGTTTCTGTTTCAATGTCCTCTCCGTTAGTGAGAGTGGGGTTTTGAAGTCTCCCACTACTAGTCTGTGTGGCTCAATGTGTGTTTTGACTTTTAGTAAAGTTTCTTTTATGAATGTGAATGCCCTTGCATTTGGGCCATATATGTTCAGAATTGGAACAGTCTTCTGTGGAGTTTTTCTTTGATGGATATAAAGTATTCGTCCTCATTTTGCTTGATAAATTTTGGTTGAGTGTCTAATTTATTGGATAATATGATGTCAACTCCCACATGTTTCTTAGGAGTATTTGTTCAGAAGATTATTTCCAGCATTTACTCAGAGATAGTATCTGTCATTTTATTGAGGCATGTTTCTTGTATGCAGCAAAATGCTGTATCCTGCTTGTGTATCCAGTCTGTTAGCCTATGTCTTCTTGGGGGAATTGAGTCTGTTGATATCGAGGGATATTAAAAAAAGATAAGTGTTCTTTTCTATGTTTGTAGTTGTAGTTGGCATTATGTGAGTATGAAGGAAGGTATCCTCCTACTGTGGGTGTTTTACTTTTAGGATCCTATTTAGGGCTGGATTGGTAGATAGATATTGTTGAAATTTGTTTTGTAATAGAATATATTGGTTTCTCGATCTGTTAGGTAGTATGCTGGGGTCACATTTGTGTTCTCTTAGGGTCTGCATTACATCAGTCCAGGATCCTCTGGCTTTTACAGTCTCTTTTGAGAAGTCTGTTGTATTTATGATAGGTCTACCTTTATATGGTACTTTTTTTTTCTTTTAAAGCTTTAAATTGTTTTCTTTGTTCTGTACATTTAGTGTTTTGTTCACTATGTGATGAGAGGATTTTCTTTTCAGGTCCAATCTATATGGGGCTTTTTCAGCTTCTTGTATCTTTATGGACATCTCTTTCTTTAGGTTGTGGAAGTTTTCTCCTATGATTTTATTGAAGATTGAGTTGTGAATCATTACTCTCTTCTATTCTTATTATACTTCAATTTGGTCTTTTCAATGTTTCCTGAATGTTTTTACTTAGGAATTTTTTCATATTTGAATTTTCCTTACCCTTTGTTTCAATATCTTCTAAGGTATCTTTTATTCCTGAGATTCTTTCTTCTATATCTTGCATTCTAATGCTTATGCTTGCATCTTTAATTCCAGACCAGTTTCCTAAGTTTTCCATTTCCAGGGTTGCCTCTATTTGTGTCTTCTTTATTGTTTCTATTTCTACTTTTAAGTCTTTAAGGGATTTATTTGGTTCCTCTTTAAGGGGTTCTACCTGTTTACCTGTATTTTTCTCTATTTCTTCCAGTGAGTTATTTATATCCTCTTTATAGGACTCTATTATCTTCATGAGACAAGATTTTAGGTCATCAATCTGGTTTTCATGTGTGTTGAGGTATCCAGGGCTTGTTGTAGTGTGAGAACTGGGTTCTGAAAGTGCTAACATATATTGGCTTATGTTGTTTATGGTCTTGCATTTTCTTCTCACTATCCAGTTCTCTCTGGTGTTAGCTGGTCTGGATGTTTCTCAGGAGCCTTCCTCCTATGTCCCTGGGTTGCTGCAGATAGCCTGGGAGGCCTGTAGCCTTGGCTGTAGCAGATTTCCTGGGAGGCCTTCAGACTGTGAAGTGTTCAGATGGACATGGAGGTGGATGATTTGTTGCTCTGGGTGCAGCAGATCTGGGTGCAGCAGAAGTACTCCTGGGAGTACTTCACACAGTGCAGTCTGTTGTTTTGGGTGTAGCAGATCTATTGTGAGGTTTTAGAGGAGCAGACAAGCTGATGATCTGCCCAGGTGGAAGGTACATCCCAGAAAGAGAGTGGAGTAGTCAGGTGTACCCCTTGGGGTTCCCAGCTACTGCAGTTATTTGGGAAGGTCCTTTTCTTATTGCCCTATGTGCAGTACATCTCCTGAGAGGCCTTCAGACCATGGGGTTTTAAGAGAAATAGACCTCAACAGTGTTTTTACTTTTATCTTTCTTTGTAACATTATAGATCTTTAGCTTATAGATCACGATTTCTGATATTATACTATTAATATGGGCATTCTATTTGTGTGAATGCATGTGTTTAAGAGTCTATATGTGTTTCTCATGCTTTCCCCTTGGTTCTTTTTCTTGTGTTTGTTTTATTTTCCTTATTTTCTTGTATTATTTTTGGGATGCCTGTTTTTCTCCTAATATGAGAGAGAAATATAAGGTTTGGATATGTATGTGTGTGGATAAATGTAATGAATCTTGGAGGAGTCAGGAAAATCTCCATCCAGCACTAGCGAAATAAGAACAACAACAACAACAATAACAATAATAACAATAATCAGATTTCTAAGATATAAGAACACAGAACAAGCATTCACATTTCAAAATGAGAAATGGGGTTGAATAAAAAAAGTAGTGGAACAAAAACAAGCCCATATAACAAGAAGAAAAGTAAAAAAAAATCCAAAAATCCCATGTATGTTATCAGGTGCCAATGGTAGCCTTATCTATGCTTCAACAATCTAAACCTTTTGTTTTAAGATGTTTTTGAACCTAAAAAGAGTCTTGCATGTTTAAGCATCATTGCAAATGTTTAATATTGGACCCTTTTTTACAGAATAACTAAATTCACTCTTCATTATCAGGGGATTATGAGACTTTGGAGTCAAGAGTGAGCTGCTATAATATTCTTGTTTGTTAACTTGATGAGAGATAGCCATGTGCCAGTTAATCTTCACTGTCAACTTGAAAGGTATGGAATTCTTTGGATCACATAAGTAGAGTATGCTGTAAGGGTGACTCCAAACAGATTTTTGCTTCATCTTTTTGAAACAGGGTTTCTTGGTGGGGTCTTAGCTGTCCTGTTTCTAGCTCTGTAGACCAGGCTGGCCTAAAACTCACCATCTGCCTAAATCTGTAAGTTCAGTAACTAAATGTATGTGCCACACCTGTCTCACTAAACATATTTAACTGTGAAGGAAAGATAAAGTTTTAATTTGGAAGACAATTGCAGAATTGTGCATTCTACTAGATGAAAAGAAAGAAAAGAAGAGAAAATATGATTACATTCAGACTTGTCTCTTGATTTCTGATGAAATGATGAAGGAAAGAAGCTTAAAGCTCAGGGAAAATTATTTTATGTTAATGTAAACACACATATGTTCGTATATGTATATGAACATTTAATGCCAAATTACCCCACTTAGATGTTTGATAATGTTTTCCCTATCAGCCATGACTATCAAAATCATTGTTGCTAAATATGGGAATCCCTGAGTTAAGAATGGCAAAACAATACAGGTTATTGTCATTGCCTTTGCTTCTTCGAAAAACTTAATCACGTATCGTTGAAGACATCACACATAGTGAACACAGGACTCTGAGCAACTAAGTTTTAATGAACTGGAAGTCACCTCAGTGAGCACTAACTCTCACAATATGTGAAAACAACCTAAGATTTCATTGCAATAGTTTTTACTTTACATATAAATGACAGTGAAACTGTACCCATAAATCCTCAATAACTTTATTGCCAAAATAAGTTGTACATGACAGCAAACCTATTTCACATGCCAACCTAGGTGGACGAAATCTTAAAGAGCAACACCCTAACCCATACATATGAGTGACAGTAAAAGACCTAGCAGGATATATACATATAATGTGTGTGTGTGTGTGTGTGTGTGTGTGTGTGTGTGTGTGTGTATGTGTGTATGTATATATGTATGTATGCATGCATGTGTACAGTTTCAGAGATACAGTGTATTATCATAATGGTGGAAAACAGTGCCCAGGCAGACATGGTATTAGAAGAGCCAACAGTTGTACATCTTGATACAAACTTGTAGAATGAGACTGTCTTTGGCTGGAAGCCAGGAGGGTTGGGATTACACTGACCAGACTTATGCATATGTATGATGTTTCAGAATTCCACCTCTACAGTGACATGCTTCTACTAACAAGGCTATACTTCCTCTAATAAAGCCATTCCACTCCCTGTGGGCCAAGCAAATTCAAACTACCACATCTCTCAATGTGATGAATACTAAACAAATTTGAACGAAATTTGAATTTTCTTGTCAACTAGAGCTTCATGTATTACTATTCACAAATATTTCTAAATATTCTAGTAAAATTTAGCTTATATTTTTCAAACATCATTGCCTTTGATATTTTCTAGGTTGTGTTTCTGGAAATATCAGAAGGTATGTATCTGTTTATATTTTCATTTAAACCGGAAGCATTTCTGAAGAATGGAAAATCTCTTTTCTCTAAATTTTTACTTGAATTCAGGAATCTAATTGCCTTAATCTGGTTTGGGGGCAGTGGAATAAGAATGATTTCCTAAAACATTTTTTTCACTATAAGACCCTATTCATAATTTTTTCTATATTTTAATGATTATTTAAATGCAACAACAATGTTACACTGCTTATGAAATAAAGCTAAGACCACATGATATCTTGCAGCAAACATTCTTATCATTCTTAAGGTATCTAAAATTGTACTTAAAAATATTAAAGTTTCTGAATCACTACCTCAAAAAATATAAAATTTTCTCAACTCAATTTTTTTTTCTGTATTGAGCCATAAAATCCTGATGTTAAATTTAAATGATACTGGCAAATGTAGAAAAACATATAATACCAACAGACTATTTATTTATCATTTTATTCATTTACATGTCAATTGATATTCCCTTTCCCAGTTTTCCCCTTCACAAACCTTCCCCTCTTACCCCTGTTATCCTTATGAAGATGCTTCTCTACCCATTCACTCACTCCTGCCTCCTGCAAGAGTGCCTCCTCACCACTCTAGCATCTTCCTTTGCTGGGGAATCAAGCCTCCACAGGAACAAGGGTCTCTGATATTATTGATGCCAGATTAGACCATCCTCTTCTACTTACATAGCTGGAGTCATGGATCTCTCCATGCATATTTTTTGATTGGTCCTTTAGTCCCTGGGAGCTCTGGGTAGTCAGGTTAGTTGGTATTGTTTTTCCTATGGAGTTGCAATTCCCTTCAACTCCTTCAGTCCTTCCCTTAGCTCTTCAATTAGGGACCCCAGGCTAGTCCAATGGTTGGTTGTATCTGCATTTGTATTAATCAGGTGCTGGCAGGACCTCTCAGGGACAGCCATACTAGGCTGCTGTCAGCAAGCACTTAGGTAAGAATTTGTGTGTTGGAAATTTCAAAAGGATTAATCATTGATTAGACAGAATATGTACAAAACACAAACATATAAACAGACAAAATTGTTTGGATGAGAAATAGCACTTATAAATAACCCACAATATATTATTCCTCTATGAAAAGCAATAAACAATTCTAGATTCTAGTTTTAAAACATTGAGACTTTAAACCTATATGGATTTGTATATTATTAGTTATCACAAAATGCTGCATCTTCTCAAGGAAGGCAATGTCTTTTCATGAATATTTAGTGAGGTGTTTGTGATACAAGGAAATTTAAATCTTCACCAAAAGCACCAATATTTAAGTACAGATTGAGCGCTCTCTGCTTGATGAACCTTCCTATTAGAGATGGTTCACATTTCTCCCTAATATGTATGATTCATATTGCATTAAATCTCTAAGGGAATGTTTTACAAATATTTCTCCAAGTCCTTTGTAGGGCAAATTTTACATCTTTGTTCCTCAAACTATAGATCAAAGGATTTAACATAGGTATAACCAGGGTGTAAAAAATGGAAGACACCTTATCAGTGTCAGTGGAATGACTGGACTGAGGCTGTACATACATAAATATTAAAGTACCATAGAATACTGTCACCACTGTTAGATGGGAACCACATGTTGAGAAAGCCTTGTACCTGCCCTCTGCAGAGTTCATCCTGAGAACTGCTGTGAGGATAAACATGTAGGACACTAGAACAATAAGGAGAGACACAATCAAATCAAAAGCAGCAAAGATCATAACAATAAATGCGATTTCCTCTGCATGTGAACATAGTAGAGACAGCAAGGGAATACAGTCACAGAAGAAATGATTAATGATATTGTAGCCACAGAAGGATGAAGTAAAAATATTCACTGTGATGAGAAGAGACACAAATGTGCAGTACAGATAAGGCATTGCCATAAGAACCCAACAAACTTTCGGTGACATGAGGACAGTGTAGAGCAGAGGCTTACAGATAGCTACATAGCGGTCATAGGACATTGCAGAGAGAATGAATAGCTCACTACCAATGAATACAAGAAAGAAAGCTAGCTGTGTGGCACAAAGATGAAATGATATTGTATTTTGATCTACAACGAAATTTTCCAACATTTTGGGTCCCACGGCTGTAGAATATCCAAGATCTGTAATAGCCAGGTGTCTGAGAAAGAAATACATGGGTGTTTGCAGGCGTGAGTCCACTTTGGTGAGAACAATGATTCCCAAATTACCTACCATTGAGGTCATGTATATGACAAGAAACAGCCCAAATAATGGGACCTGCAAATCAGAACGGTCAGTGATACCCAATAGGATGAATTCAGTCATCACTGTGAAATTGTGTTCCTTCATTCTCCTGTATCAAAAACAAAGAAACCAAAAACAGTTAATAGCTCTCAAACATTTGGCATATAAAATGTTTTTGTGCAACACCATTAGAATATTATATATTAAAATTCTGTATGAGCATATATTTGTGTGTATATGTGTATGTGCTTGAAAATATACACTTTATAATTTTATCACTGCAGATTCATGAAACATAGTGATTGTTTCAAAATATCCTTAATACATAATAGTATTATATTCATAATGATATTTATAGTATACAGTTTAAAAAGGCTTCCACTAACATGTAATACAACAATGGTATATAAGGCTTTGGAATTCATATTGTGCCCAAGAAAAACTCAATCTGCATTATCAATAGATGTTTTTTGAAAAACTGAGATAGATAAATATAATAGACATACAGTATATGATATCTGGATGGAATAAATAATAAGAGTTATAAAATATACACCTGTTCAAATATGTTTACAGGTGAAAAGTAAAAGAATATTTGAACATAAAAATTTTGTGTATAAAAATTTAGTTCATCTGGGGTCTCAAGCCCCTTCAAGCTCTTTCAGTCCTTTCTCTGACTCCATATGAACAGCAATGCCAACCAACCAGAGCTTCCAGGGATTAAGCCACTACCTAAAGACTATACATGGACTGACCCTGGACTCTGACCTCATAGGTAGCAATGAATATCCTAGTAAGAGCACCAGTGGAAGGGGAAGCCCTGGGTCCTGCTAAGACTGAACCCCCAGTGAACATGATTGTTGGGGGGAGGGCAGTAATGGGGGGAGGATGGGGAGGGGAACACCCATATAGAAGCGGAGGGAGAGGGGTTAGGGGGATGTTTGCCTGGAAACCTGGAAAGGTAATAACAATTGAAATGTAAATAAGAAATATCCAATTTAATAAAGATGGAGAAAAAAATTTAGTTATATGTCAATGTAGAAAAAGAAAAATATTACAGAATCTCAGTTCAACACAAAGAATTAGAAGCAACTAATTACTGTCAAGGGATGTCAGTCTCATTGTTGGTTGCACAACCAAAAATAGTTTTTTTTTTCTGAAACTATGCACACATAAACAGCAAAAAATAACTCACCTAAATTCATCTTTCTTAAGTATGAACTCATTCGAAGTCCTTTGCAATAGACAATTATAGTTCTCTAAGAAAATAAGAGTTAAAAATACAGAAAAAATTTTTAAGCCTATCCCCAAGATTTTCACAATTTTACTATGGACTGTTGAGGAAAATTTTTATAATTTGATCTGTGATATATACACTTTCCATACCTGAGAAGAAATCTGGAAAATAATTTTCCAGATTCTGAGCATTACTGAGGTAGACTATGATAGATACAATAAAAGGAAATCATTAAATAAATGCCAAGTCTCACTACAACATATAAAATAAATTCCCTATGGGGCTACAAAGATACGGAAAACATAATGTTCATCTTTATCAGTTAGTGTATGAAGATTGATAAAAAACTAACAAAAGATAATGATATAGAAAAATATTGTCATTATTTTGGGAAAGATAGAGGAAAAGCAGGCATTGAATGGAGAAAAAATATGCTAATGCGGAGTTAAATGTAATCAGATTTTGTTATAGACATTTAAATTTCATCATCTGATATTTTCTGCAATCAATACATAGTAAGAGGTATTCTATTTTTAACTATCTAATGGTCAAGAGTAATATATGTGTTGCAATCATATCCCTTGATCCCTTGGAAGCTGGAGGAAAGAAGATGAATAATTTGAGATAATACTTAGTTATTTACAGCCTGATATATATGTACATATATATATATATACTGATCTTTAAAAATGTTTTATTAAGGGGGTTGGGGATTTAGCTCAGTGGTAGAGCGCTTGCCTAAGAGGCGCAAGGCCCTGAGTTTGGTTCCCAGCTCCGAAAAAAAGAACCAAAAAATGTTTTATTAATAAAGAAAATTAAATTTCCATATAATCTTTACAACTAGAGATATTCATCGAAAAAGTATAACAATAATAGAAATTAGAGTACCATATTTTTCAATTTCGTATCACATTGTTTCAAAAAATCCCATTACTTGAAAATAATTCAGACAATGTATCATAAACATAGAGGTTAGAAGTCATAATGACTTTGTTTAAACAAAGCTTACCTAGGGTCCACAATTTATCTAAAACTGTATACAGCTTTGTACAGTACCTGGAATAAAGTTAACTGATTATAGAAAAACAAGCTTCTACCTTCAAAGCTCATTCCTAATAGGCAAAAGTAGCATATTTCCATTCTTTGCCAATCTTGTCTTCCATTTCTTATTATAATTCAGAAGTTTAGAATTTAACAGTATGGATGTTTTTGAGACTTATTTTTCTGTATATTGTCAAGTGGCTACATTTATGAATGTGCATTCTGGACATACCTGGAGGCCAGAAAAGGACATTGAACTAGAGCTATAAGCAAATTTCTGCCATACTATGGGTGGTCAGAACCAAATCTGCAACTATGTAAAAGTAGCAAGTGCTCTTAAATGTCCAGGCATTTCTTCAATCCTTTATCTACATTTCTATTGTAAGTACAGAATAAAATTGTTGATGCAAATAAGAAAAAAAGCTCTATACTCTTCTGAAGCAAATCTTTTTCTGTTGTTGGGAAGGAAAATATCACAAAATAATGTTAATTGTTCCATGATCCGCAGAAGTTATTTTCAAAGAAAAAATATAAAATTTGTATTTTTTATTTTTAAATGGTGGTGATAATGTAATTAAAAATAGTTTTATATATGTGTAGGGTTCTTTTTGTTTGTTTGCATATGTTGTGTGTGTGTGTGTGCGTGTGTGTGTGTGTGTGTGTGTGTGTGTGTGTCTTTTGTCAGGTTTTAGTTATAAATATTTGTTGAATAGGTAGTTTGTGTTGAGCATCAGGATGAATTCTAACATAATTCTGAGACTGTTGCAAAATTTGGCCCTTCTCTTTTCAGCGTGACCCAAATAAACACTATTTTTGATTCTATGTAAGCTTTCATAATATTTTGGGGCTGGTTAACTTTAAATGAATTATTCTAAATAGTATAGATGCCAATGTACAATTTCAAGTTCATTTAAATTGTTTGTTTTGTGCAGTAAATTATCAGAAATTTGTTGTGCAAAATCCTGGGGTAACAATGGGAAATCTTATCAAATCATTATAAAAGAGAGACCACCGGCTTTGGTATCATACAATTAAGGATAATTAAAACTCCTTTTGAATGTAAAAATGATATATTAAAAAAACAAAATTACATTCTGTTTCTTCTTGTGATTCTACATTGCATTATTATATAAATATAATATATTTAATGTGTTTATGTATATTAAATGTTATATATATTCTTACATTCACTTATATAACATCCATTCATATGAATGTTAAAGTCATTTTTTAAGTCTTCAGTGAAATATAGCTGACAAAAAGTCCACATGTTTTGTAGCACATTATTCTGAAAAAAAATCTAAATACAACTAATAGTGCACTGGTTAATAAGTATAGCATGATATCAGAACGATACATCAAATAAATAGCTATTATTTCAGGCCAAAAATTATAACCAACAATATCCTTAATTTTTAAAAATATTTTCGCAGAAGAAATTGGAAGGACAACTGTCTCTAAATATAATCAAAATTTTACACAATTATGCATACAGCTGAGGATATTAATTGCATTTAGAGGAAACACTCTACATGAATGTTACTACTTGGGAAAGATTCTTACTCTTATTCAACTGTTGATCCATCTACACTTCTTCCTTATAGATGAACAAACATCAGATCATAACATTGGGGAATTGCCTTAGGTAAATGCAGATTTATCCAAGGCTTAGGTCTTGCTTTTGGTTCTCATTGAAGTTGTATTTGTAATCATGAAGCACAACACTGTAAGCTGCATCTAATAAACATTTATGGTCAACTATATAAAAGAAGATAACGGTGTTTTATCTCAGCTATATTTAAATTTAATGGAAAGAAATATATTGCTGTTCATATTTTACTGTTCATAAAGAGAAACGTTTATCTTTTAACACTGTGATCAAGAAAAAAATTAGTTCCCACATTAAAAACAAGGCATTGTGCCATTATCATAGACTGGAATATTTTTAAAAATCCTTTGATACTGACAATGTGTTAGCATTTAAAAAATTAACAGTGAGTCTCACACAAACCTCCATTTACCCATTTACGAATGAATGATAAGGAACACGGATTTACAATCTCTAAAGACCTAAGTGTTCACAAGGATGTTGAATGTATTCATGTTCCTCTAACACAGAAAAAAACTAACAAAAAAGCTCCCACCATGCTATCTCTGCTTCTAAATCAATGCTTTCGGACCATTTCTGTCATAGTTTCATATAAAATGATATGCAGACATGTATGGTTTTCAAAATGAAATAACATATGTCATTTTTCCACACCAAGGGTGAGAATAATCTTTGTTAACTTAATTGTAGGAAGAGCAAATAAAGATGAAGAAGAGCAGATGGGTCTGACTACTGCTGCATATCATGGAATAGAAGGAAGCACTTACCCTACCCAGTCTGGACACAGCAGCAGGTAACCAGTACCACTGATACTAAACACATAGAGAACCTCAGGAAAAAGTTTGGTTTTGTTACCTGGAAAGAGACTTCTCCCCTAATTATTTGATTTGGTCCTTAAATGGAACTTTTAAGATAATTTATACTTTTTCAACTTCAGAGACTTCCCCCCTAAAGAATTACTGAGTAATTTGTTAATTACCCTGGAGTATTTCATATGGTCCAATAATTGTTAGGGACAAAAACTTCTTTCTTTCTCTAATAAAACCTGTTTCTGAGTTTGGTCCAAAAATATCAGCAGTTTCAAACAGGCCATTACTCTGCTTTAAACGAGTTGTGCTGTCATATGTAATAAGGAAAGTAATATTATGGACAGCACCCCAAATGAAGTATATCAGTGCCACCTGCCCATTTATCCTTATGTCTAGAGAAATGCCACCTTAGAAAATCAAATATTGCATTCAAAGGAACAGGTTCTGAGAAATGATAGTTCATTAATATACACAGGATATCAGTTATTAAAATAATGTACTGAAATAATCTGTTAAGAAGTTTGCTATATTACTGTACTATGTGTGAAATACTAAAGGTAACAATTTGATGTTTAGCGTAATAAAATGCAATGAAAAAGGCAAGTTAAGTCCTATTATGCATGCTAAAATATATGTGCACCTTTCCTGTGAAAGTTGGGCATAAGTATCTACTGACATATCTCTGAAAAAAGCCTTTTTAATTGTCAAAGCATTTACTGATAACAGTGTAGGGGACTTTGACTGCAATGTCCATATATGTCAGACTTGCCCAGGAACATTAGGAGCAAGATGAGCTGCCATTATCTGCAGAGAGAAGCTATCAATACAGTGAATGCTGGTGATACAAATAGATGATGTCTTAGTGCCTAATAATGATTCTATAAAATTCCTAAATTTATAATATTAATTATTGAGCCCATTATAAAAAGGGCTGCAATTAGAACTCTGCAAGCCTTCACAAGTCATGATTTAATTGCAATAGATAGAAAGCAGGATTATAACAGATTCACAATTAACCATTTGTTTCAGGAAAACTGTGAAACGATTACCTGGTAAATAAAGGTCACAAATGGAATGAATAATATATTGTAGGTTCAGTTCAAGGACAGGAGATATAATGTTGACTGGATATATCTAGACAAAACTTCAGTACTAACAAGAAACTAGGGAGATGATTTGCTTCCTAACTCAGACATTAGAATTATTGATTTAAACTCTTAATAAAACTGTAGAGCTAATGAAGATACTGAATGTTTATTTAGATATTACTCTATTTTTAACATTTTTATTAGTTTTTTTAAATTTACATTTTAAATGATATCCCCTTTCACGGTTTCCCGTCCATAAACCACCTATCATATACCCCCTCACCCTTCTATGAGGGTGTTCCCCCACCTAATCCCCACCTGTTCCAGCCTCCCAGCACTGAAATTCCCCTGCAAGGGTAGGGTCCAGCCTTGGTAGGACCAAGGACTTCTCCTCCCACTGTTACCAAACATGGCCATACTCTGTTAAATAGGCAGCTAGAGCCATGGGTCTGTCCATGTGTACTCTGGTTGGTGGTTTAGTTCCTGGGAGCTCTGGTTGATTGGCATTGCTGTACTTACCAGGTTCCCAACACCTTCAGCTCCTTCAATCCTTTCTCTAACTGCTCCAATGGGGATTCTGACTCAGTTCAATGGTTGGCTGCCAGCATTCACCACTATGTTAGTCATGCTGTAGTAGAACCTCTCAGGAGACAGATGTATCAAACTCCTGTCATCATGCATTTCTTGGCATTGGAAATAGTGTCTTGGTTTGGTGACTGTATGTATAAGGGCTAGATTCCCAGGTGGTGCAGACTCTGGATGGCCTTTCTTTTGGTCTCTGCTCTAAACTTTGCCTCCATATATCCTTTTATGAATATGTTTGTTCTTTCTAAGAAGAACTAAAACATCTGCAGTTTGCTATTTCTTCTCTTGAGCATCAAGTGGTCTATAGATTGTATCTTGGGTAATCTGAGCTTTACTGGCTAATATCCACTGATCAGTGAGTGCATACCATGTGTGTTTTTTGTGATAGGGTTACCTCACTCAGAATATTTTCTAGTTCTATGAATTTTATGAAGCCATTGATTTTAATAACTGTGTAGTATGCCATTGTATAGATGTACCACATTTCCTGTTTCCATTCTTCTGTTGAAGTACATCTCTTTTTTTCCAGATTGTGGCTATTATAAATAAGGCTGCTATAAACATAGTAGAGCATGTGTCCTTGCTATATGTTGGAGCATCATTTGAGTATATGCCCAAGAGTGGTATAGCAAGGTCCTAAGGTAGTACTATGTTCAATTTTCTGAGGAACATCCAGGAAGATTTATAGAGTTGTTGTATCAGATTAATATACCACCACAAATAGAGGCGAGTTCTCTTTCTTCACATCATGCCCAGCATCTGTTGTTAGATTTTAGTCATTCTGACAGCTATATGTAGGGAGCTGCGATGTGCCGCGCCTCAAAGATGGCGCTGGTTTCCGCCTTCCACCCTCCCAACCGTGAGCGCTCCTTATAGTAAACAAGTCCTTATTTGGCTATGCCTGCCTGGCCTGCTAGCTTCCCCATAGTGACAGCCTATCTGCATGAACCACGTGGCTTGCTAGGATTTGCCAGCGCTAGCTATTTAAGTGTGGTGCGGGGGCTCCCTGGGGTCAGAAGATTGTATCAAGGTTCCTGAGTAAAACTGCTTGAAGAAGATCTCCTCTGGTCGTGTCTTCCTTGCTGGTCGAGGTTGGACGCGCATGTATAAGGTGGAATCTCAGAGATTTTGGTATGCATTTCTTACATGATTGAGAGTATTGAACATTGCTTTAGGTACTTCTCAATCATTTGATATTCCTAAGCTGAGAATTCTTTGTTTAGCTCTGTACCCTATTTTTAAAATAGGATTCTTTGATTCTTTAGAGTCTAACTTCTTGAGTACTTTGTATATACTGGATATCAGCCCTCTATTGGATGTAAGATAGGTAAAGGTCCCCGCTCCCAAACCCCATGGGAAAGAGAGCTCACCGCCCAGAGAGGTGGGCATTCCTGAGACTGCAGGGCAGGAGAGATCGCCAATACTGCCCACTCCAGTCCATATCCCTGGCCCAAGAGGAAACTTTATAGGGTCTCTGGGAACAGAAAGATAGGGGCACTCAACACTGCAGTCCAGACAAGGCCCTGATCTGAAGGGACCGTGTCAAATAGCTCCCTGCACCCAAATCCCATGGAAGGGAGAGGTAGACCTTCAGAGGGGCAGACATGCCTGGAAGCCAGAGGAGACTACTCTCTGCCCACATTACTGATTCTAGAGGAAAATGCCTAGTGCCATCTGGGCCCCCTGTGCACTGGGTCCTGAGCGAAGGTGGGGCAGGCGCTGCCCTCATTGAGACCTGAAACCCAGATCTGAGTAGCGACTCCAGGCCTGAGAAAAGAGGTAAGACCAAATTTTCTACTCAAAGTGACCTGCCTGGTGGACTCAGCACACACACCCATGGGAACACATGAAGACCAGTAGACAGGAAGGACTACACGCCTGAAAGAAGATCACTCTGTTCCCATAACTGGCTGAAAGAGAACAGGAAAACAGGTCTACAGCATTCCTGACACACAGGCATATAGGACAGTCTAACCACTGTCAAAATTGCAGAACAGGGTAACACCAGAGACAATCTGATGGCAAGAGGCAAGTGCAGGAAGCTAAGCAACAGAAACCAAGAGTATTTGGCATTATCAGAGCCCATTTTTCACACCAAAGAAAATACTGGAACACACCAGAAAAGTAAGATTTAGATTTAAAATCACATTTTTTTATAATGGTGGTGGACTTTAAGTAAGACATAAAGAACTCCATTAAAGAAATGCAGGGAAACACAAATAAACAAGTAGAAGCCCTTAGAGAGGAAACACAAAAATCCCTGAAAGAATAACAGGAAAACACAACCAAACAGGTGAATGAATTGAAAATGGAAATAGAAACAATACAGAAAGCACAAAGGGAGATAACCCTGGATATAGAAAACCAAAGGAAGAGACAAGGAGCCGTAGATACAAGCATCACCAACAGAATACAAGAGATAGAAGAGAGAAACTCAGGAGCAGAAGATTCCATAGAAATCATTGACAGAATTGGCAAAGATAATGTAAAATGGAAAAAGATACTGGCCCAAAACATACAGGAAATCCAGGACACAATGAGAAAATCAAACCTAAGGATAATAGATATAGAAGAGAGTGAAGACTCCCAACTCAAAGGACCAGCAAATATCTACAACAAAATCAAAGAAGAAAAGTTCCCTAACCTAAAGAAAGAGAAGCCCATAAACCTACAAGAAGCCTACAGAACTCCAAATAGATTGGACTAGAAAAGAAACTCCTCCTGTAACATAATAGTCAAAACACCAGATGCACAAAATAAAGAATATTAAAAGCAGTAAGGGAAAAATGTCAAGTAACATATAAAGGCAGACCTATGAGAATTACACTAGACTTCTCACCAGAGACTATGAAAGCCAGAAGATCCTGGAGAGATGTCATACAGACCCTAAGAGAACACAAATGCCAGCCCAGGATACTGTGTCCAGCAAAATTCTCAATAAAGATATATGGAGAAACCAAGATATTCCATGACAAAATCAAATTTACACACTCTCTTTCTACAAATCCAGCCCTACAAAGGATAATAAATGTAAAGCCCAAAACAGGGAGGCAGCTACACCATAGACAAAGCAAGAAACTAATCGCTTTGCAACAAAACAAAGAGAAGACAAGCACAAATATAATCTCACATCCAAACACGAATATAACAGGAAGCAACAATCACTATTCCTTAATATCTCTCAATATCAATGGACTCAATTCCCCAATAAAAAGACACAGATTAACAAACTGGAGCAATGAGGACCCAACATTTTGCTGCCTACTGGAAACATACCTCAGAGACAAAGATAGACACTACCTCAGAGTAAAAGGCTGAAAAAAAATTTCCAAGCAAATGGTCTGAAGAAGCAAACTGGAGTAGCCTTTCTAATATCGAATAAAATCGATTTTCATCCAAAAGTCAGCAAAAAAGATAAGGAAGGACACTTCATATTCATCACGAGAAAAATCCACCAAGATGAACTCTCAATCCTGAATATCTATGCTTCAAATACAAGGGCACCTACATACATAAAAGAAACCTTACTAAAACTCAAAGCACACATTGCACCTCATACAATAATAGTAGGAGATTTCAACACCCCACTTTCATCAATGGACAGAACATGGAAACAGAAATTAAACAGAGACATAGACAGACTAAGAAAAGTCATGGACCAAATGGATTTAACAGATATGTATAGAACATTCTATCCTAAAACAAAAGGATATACCTTCTTCTCACCACCTCATGGTACTTTCTCCAAAATTGACCATATAATCAGTCATAAAACAGGCCTCAACAGATAGAGTAAGGTAGAAATAATCCAATGCATCCTATCAGCTACCACGGGCTAAAGCTGGTCTTCAATAAAAATAAGGAAAGAATGCCCACATATACATGGAAGTTGAATAATGCTCTACTCAATGATAACCTGGTCAAGGAAATAATAAATAAAGAAATTAAAAGTTTCTTAGAATTTAATGAAAATGAAGGTACAACATACCCAAACTCATGGGACACAATGAAAGCTGTGCTAAGAGAAAAACACATAGCTCACAGTGCCTGTAGAAAGAAACAGGAGAGAGTGTATATCAGCAGCTTGACAGCATACCTAAAAGCTCTAGAACCAAAAGAAGCAAATACACCCAGGAGGAGTAGAAGGCAGGAAATAATCAAACTCAGAACTAAAACAAACCAAGTAGAAACAAAAAAGGACCATAGAAAGAACAAAACATCAACAGAGCCAAAATTTTTCTTTGACAAAATCAACAAGATAGATAAACCCTTAGCCAGACTAACCAGAGGACACAGAGAGTGTGTCCAAATTATCAAAATTGGAAATGAAAAGGGAGGCAAAACAACAGATCCTACTACTTAAGCCTATATTCAACAAACCTTGAAAATCTGTAGGAAATGGACAATGTCCTAGACAGATACCAGGTACCGAAGTTAAATCAGGAACAAATAAACCATTTAAACATCCCCTTAACTCCTAAATAAATAGAAGCATTCATTAAAAGTCTCCCAATCAAAAAGAGCCCAGGTCCAGATGGGTTCAGTGCAGAAATCTATCAGACCTTCAGAGAAGACCTCATATTAATACTATCCAAATTATTTCACAAAATTGAAGCAGATGGAGTGCTAACTAATTCCTTCTATGAAGCCACAATTACTCTTTTATCTAAACCACGCAAAGACCCAACAAAGAAAGAGAACTTCAGACCAATTTCCCTTATGAATATTGATGCAAAGATACTCAATAAAATTCTTGCCATCTGAATCCAAGAGCACATCAAAATTATCATCCATCTTGATCAAGTAGGCTTCATTCCAGGAATGCGGGGATGGTTTAATATATGGAAAACCATCAATGTAACCCACTATATAAACAAACTGAAGATAAAAACCACATGACCATTTCATTAGATGCTGAGAAAGCATTTGACAAAATTCAACACCCCTTCATGATAAAAGTCCTGGAAAGAACAGGAATTGAGGGTCCATACGTAAACATAGTAAAAGTCATATACAACAAACCAAAAGCCAATATTAAAGTAAATGGAGAGAAACTTGATTTGCAGATGATAGGATTGTATACTTAAGTGATCCCAAAAGTTCCACCAGAGAACTACTAAACCTGATAAACACCTTCAGTAAAGTTGCTGGGTATAAAATTATCTCAAATAAATCAGTAGCCTTCCTCTACACAAAAGAGAAACAAGCCGAGAAAGAAAGTGGGGTAAAGACACCCTTCATAACAGTCCCAAATAATATAAAATACCTCTGTGTGACTTTAACCAAGCAAGTGAAAGATCTGTATGATAAGAGCTTCAATCCTCTGAAGAAAGAAATTTAAGATCTCAGAAGATGGAAAGATCTCCCAAGCTCATGGATTGGCAGGATTGATATAGTAAAAATGGCCATTTTATCAAAAGTGATCTACAGATTCAATGCAATCCCCATCAAAATACCAATCCAATTCTTAAGAGAGTTAGACAAAACAATTTCCAAATTCATCTGGAATAACAAAAAGCCCAGGATAGCTAAAACTATCCTCAACAATGAAAGGACTTCTGGGTGAATCATTATTCCTGAACTCAAGCAGTATTACAGAGCAATAGTGATAAAAACTGTATGGTATTTGTACAGAGACAGACAGATAGACCAGTGGAATAGAATTGAAGACCCAGAAATGAACCCAAACACCTATGTTCACTTGATTTTTGACAAAGGAGCCAAAACCACCCAATGGAAAAAAGATAGCATTTTCAGCAAATGGTGCTGGTTCAACTGGAGGTCAGCATGTAGAAGAATGCATATCGATCCATTCTTATCACCCTGTACAAAGCTTAAGTCCGTGTAGATCAAGGACATTCACATCAAACCAGATATACTCAAACTAATAGACGAAAAAGTGGGGAAGAAACTTGAACACATGGGCACTGGAGAAAATTTCCTGAACAAAACACAAATGGCATATGCTCTAAGATCAAGAATCTGCAAATGGGATCATAAAACTGCAAAGCTTCTGTAAGGCAAAAGACATTTGTTAGGACAAAACGGCAACAAACAGATTTGGAAAAGATCTTGACCAATCCTACAACCGATAGAGGGATTACATCCAAAATATACAAAGAACTCATGAAGTTAGACTGCAGGGAGACAAATAACCCTATTAAAAATGGGGTTCAGAGCTAAACAAAGAATTCACAGGTCGGGAATGTTGAATGGCTGAGAAACACCTAAAGAAATGTTCAACATCTTTAGTCATAAGGGAAATGCAAATCAAAACAACCCTGAGATTGCACCTCACACCAGTCAGAATGTCTAAGATCAAAAACTCAGGTGACAGCAGATGCTGGTGAGGATGTGGAGAAAGAGGAACACTCCTCCATTGTTGGTGGGATTGCAGACTGATACAACCATTCTGGAAATCAGTCTGAAAATTGGACTTTGAAGTACCTGAGGACCCAGCTATACCTCTCTTGGGCAGATACCCAAAAGATGCCCCAACATATAACAAAGACACATGCTCAACTATGTTCATAGCAGTCTTATTTATAATAGCCAGAAGCTGGAAAGAACCCAAATGCCCGTCAACAGAAGAATGGATACAGAAAATGTGGTACATCTACACAATGGAATACTACTCAGCTATCATAAACAATGACTTTATGAAATTCACTGGCAAATGGATGGAACTGGAAAATATCATCCTGAGTGAGGTAACCCAATCACAGAAAAACACCCATGGTATGCACTCATTGATAAGCGGATATTAGCCCAAATTCTCGAATTACCATAGATGCACAGAACACATGAAACTCAAGAAGGATAACCAAAATGTGAATGCTTCACTCCTTCTTTAAAAGGAGAACAAGAATACCCCCAAGTTTAGAAGAGAGGCAGAAGGAACACCCATTCAGAGCCTGTCCCACATGTGGCACATACATATACAGCCACCCAACTAGATAAGTTGGATGACACAAAGAAGTGCAGGCTGACAGGAACCGGATGTAGATCTCTCCTGAGAGACACAGCCAGAATATGGCTAATACATAGGCGAATGCCAGAAGTAAACCTCTGAACTGAGAACAGGACCCCTGTTGAAGGAATCTTAGAAAGGACTGAAAGAACTTGAATGGGGCTTGAGACCCCTTATGAACAACAATGCCACCCAACCATTGCTTCCAGGGACTAACCCACTACACAAAGACTATACATGGACTGACACTCGACTCCACCATCATAGGTAGCAGTGAATAGCCTAGTAAAACCACCAGTGGAAGGGGAAGC
Source organism: Rattus norvegicus (assembly GCF_021556685.1). Taxonomy (NCBI): domain Eukaryota; kingdom Metazoa; phylum Chordata; class Mammalia; order Rodentia; family Muridae; genus Rattus; species Rattus norvegicus. Next base: position 70,905,606 of record NC_141536.1, read on the forward strand.
CCTTGGTCCTGCCAAGACTGAATTCCCAGTAAATGTGATTGTTCAGAGAGGGCAGTAATGGGGGGAGGATGGGGAGGGGACCAGCCATGTAGAAGGGGAGGGCTTAGGGGGATGTTGGCTTGTAAACCGGGAAAGGGAATAACAATTGAAATGTAAATAAGAAATACCCAAGTTAATAAAGATGGAGAAAAAAAGATAGGTAAAGTTATTGTCCCAATCTGTTGATTGCTGTTTTCTCCCAATGACAGTGTTCTGTGCCTTACAATTTTGCTTTGTAATTTTTTGAAGTCCCATTTGATGCTTCTTGATCTTAGAGTATAAGGCATTGGTGTTCTATTCAGGAAATTTACCCCAGTGCCCATGTTTTTTAGGCTCTTCTCAACTTTTTCTTCTATTGGTTTATGTGGAAGTCCTTGATCCACTTGAACTTCAGTTTTGTACAGGGTAATAAGAATGAATCAATTTTCATTCTCCTACATGCTGACCTCCAGTTGAACCAGCACCACTTGTTGAAAATGTTGTCTTTTTTTTTTTTACACTGGGTGGTTTTATCTTCTTTGTCAAAGATCAAGTGATCATAGGTTCATTCTGGGTCTTTAATTCTATTTTATTGATCTACCTGCCTGTCTCTGTAGCAAAACCATACAGTTTTTGCCACTATTGCTCTGTAATACAGCTTGAGATCAGGGCTTGTGAATTCCCCCAGAAGCTTTTGTATTGTTGAGGATATTTTTTCTCTATTCTGGGTTTTTTGTTTTTCCAAATGAATTTGCAAGTCATGCTTTCTAATTCTATGAAGAATTGAGTTGGAATTTTGATGGGAATTTCAGTGAATCTATAGATTGTTTTTGGCAAGATGGCCATTTTTATTATACTAATTCTGACAATCCTGGGTATGCGAGATCTCTCAATCTTCTGAAATCTTCTTCATTTTCTTTCTTCTGAGACTTGAAGTTCTTGTCATACAGATCTTTCACTTGCTTGGTTAGAGTCACACCAAAGTATCTTATATTATTTGTGACTATTGCGAAGGGTGTCATTTTCTTTATGTCTTTCTCAGTCTATTTATCTTTTGAGTAGAGGAAGACTACTATTTTGTTTGGATAATTTTATATCCAGCTACTTTGCTGAAGTTGTTTATCAGGCTCAGTAGTTCTCTAGTGGAAATTTTGGGGTCAGTGCATATCACTATAATATTCTCTGCAAATAGTGGTATTTTTACTTCTTCCTTTCCAATTTGTTTCCCTTTGACCTCTTTTTGTTGTCTGATAGCTCTGGCTAGGCCTTTGAATACTACATTGAATAGTTAGGCAGAGATTGGGCAGCCTTGTCTAACTTATTTAGTGGGGTTGCTTCAAGTTTCTCTCCACTTAATTTGATGTTAACTACTGGTTTGTTCTATATTGCTCTTACTATACTTAGGTATGGGTCTTGTATTCCCGATCTTCTCAGGATTTTTATCATGAAGAGATGTTGAATTTTGTCAAATGCTTTCCCAGCATCTAATGAGGTGATCATGTGTTTTCTTTTTCCTTTGAGTTTGTTTATATACTGGATTATGTTGATGGATTTCCATATATTGAACCATCCCTTCTTCCTTGCAATGAAGCCTACTTGACCATGATGGATGATTTTTTTGATGTCTTCTTGGATTTTGCTTGTGGGAATTTTATTGAGTATTTTTGTGTCCATATTCATAGGGGGAAATTTCCCTGAAGTTCTGTTTCTTTCTTGATTCTTTGTGTGGTTTAGATAAAAGTATAATTGTGGATTCATAAAAGGAATTTGGTAGTGTTCCTTCTGTTTCTATTTTGTGAAATAGTTTGGCCAGCATTGATATTAGGTCTTCTGTGAAGGTCTGATAGTATTCTACACTAAACCCCTCTGGTCCTGGTCTTTCTTTGATTGGAATGCTTTTAATAAATGCTTCTTGTTCTTTAGCAGTGAGAAGACTGTTTAGATTGTTTATCTGATCCTGATTAAATTTTAGTACCTGGCTACCGTCTAGAAAATTGTACATTTCATCCAGATTTTTCAGTTTTGTTCAGTATAAGCTTTTGTAGTAAGGTCTGCTGACTTTTTGATTTCCCTCAATGTTTGTTGTTATGTCTCCCTTTTCATTTCTGATTTTGTTAATTTGGATACATTTTCTGTGCCACCTGGTTAGTCTGGCTAAGGGTATATCTATCTTCTTTATTTTCTCAAAGAACCAGCTCCTGGTTTTTGTTGATTCTTTGCATAGTCCCTTTTGTTTCTACTTTATTGATTTCAGCCCTGAGTTTGATTATTTCCTGCATTCTACTCCTCTTGGGTCTATTTGCTTCTTTTAGTTCTAGAGTTTTAGGTGTGCTGTCAAGCTGCTAGCATATGATCTCCCCATTTTCTTTTAGGAGGTACTCAGAGATATGAGTTTTCCTCTTAGCACAAATGTGGTTATTGTCTGCCTTCATTTTCATTAAATTCTAAAACATCTTCAATTTCTTTATTTCTTTTTTGACCAAGTTATCACCGAGTATTGTTCAGCTTCCATGTGTATGTGGGTATTCTGTCATTTTTATTGTTATTGAAGACCAGCCTCAGTCCGTGGTGATCTGCTAGGATACATGGGATTATTTGAATCTTTATATATCTGTTGAGGCCTGTTTTGTGACAAGGTACCATGAGTTTCTGAGAAGAGGTATATTCTTTTGTTTTAGGATGAAGTGTTGTATAAGTATCTGTTAAATCCATTTTGTTAATAACTTCTGTAAGTTTCTCTGTGTCTCTCTTCAGTTTCTGTTTCCATGATCTGAGGAGAGTGTGGTGTTGAAGTCTCCCCCTATTATTCTGTGAGGTATGGTGTTTGCTTTGAGCTTTACTAAGGTTTCTTTTATGAATGTAGGTGCCCTTTCATTTGGGTCATAGATATTTAGGATTGAGAGTTCATCTTAGTGGATTTTTCCTTTGGTGAATATGAAATGTCATTCCTTATCTTTTTTATAACTTTTGGTTCAAATTCAATTTTATTAGATATTAAAACGTCTACTTTAGCTTGTTTCTTGTGACCATTTACTTGGTAAATTGTTTTCCAGTCTTTTACTCTCAGGTAGGATCTGTCTTTGTCACTGAGGTCTGTTTCCTGTATGCAGCAAAATGCTGGGTCCTCTTCATGTATCCAGTCAGTTAGTCTATGTCTTTTTAATTGGAGAATTGAGTCAATTGATATTAAAAATATTAAAGAATAGTGCTTGTTGTTTCCTGCTATTTTTGTTGTTAGGGATTTTTGGTTTGTTGCAAGAAGATTAATTTCTTTCTTTGTCTACATTGTAGTTTCCCTCCTTGTGCTTGAGTTTTCCATCTATTACACTTTGGAAGGCTGGATTTCTGGAAAGATATTATGTAAATTTGGTTTTGTCATGGAGCATCTTGGTTTCTCTGTCTATGTTAATCAAGAGTTTTGCTGGGCTGGCATTTGTATTCTCTTTGGGTCTGTATGATATCTGCCAAGGATTTTCTGGTTTTCATAGTCTCTGGTGACAAGTCTAGTGTAATTCTCCTAGGTGTGCCTTTATATGATATTTGACCTTTTTCTCTTTCTGCTTTTCATATTCTTTCTTTTTTGTGTGTATTTGGTGTTTTGCCTATTATGTGAATGGAAGAATCTCTTTTCTGGCCCAATCTATTTGGAGTTCTGTAGGCTTCTTGAATGATTATGGGCATCTCTTTTTTAGGTTATGTAGGTTTTCTTCTATAATTTTGTTTAAGATATTTACTGACTCTTTAAGTTGTGAATCTTTCCCCTCTTCTATACCTATCATCCTTAGATTTGATATTCTTATTATGTTCTAGATTTCCAGGATATTTTGGGTTAGACGCTGTTTGTATTTTGCATTTTCTTTGATGGTTGTATCAATATTTTTTATGGTGTCTTCTGCCCCTGAGATTCTCTCTTCTATCTCTTGTGTTCTCTTGGTGATGCTTGCATCAATGACTCCTGATCTCTTTCCTATGTTTTCTATCTCCTGAGTTGTCTCCCTTTGTGAATTCTTTATTGTTTCTATTTCCATTTTTAGATCCTGGATAGTTTTGTTCAATTACTTTACCTATTTGATTGTGTTTTCCTGTAATTCCTTAAGGGATTTTTGTGTTTCTTCTTTAAGGGCTTCTACTTGTTTACTTGTGTTGTCCTGTATTTCAAGAGAGTTGTTTATGTCCTTCTTAAAGTCCTCTATCATCATCATGAAATGTGATTTTACACCCAAATCTTGTTCTTCTGGTATGTTGGGATATACAGTATTTGTTTTGGTGTGAGAACAGGGCTCTGATAATGCCAAGTTGTCTTGGTGTCTGTTGCTTAGGTTCCTGCTCTTACCTCTTGCCATCTAGTAATTTCTGGTGTTATCTGATCTTGCTGTCTCTGACAGTGGCTTGACCCTCCTGTAAGCCTATTTGTCTGCAGTCCTGGAGACTGACTTTTTCCCAGAGCAATCTGGGAACACAGAGCTGTGGGACCGGGTAAGCTCTGGGTGCTGGCAGAAACTGGAAGGGTCCTCTTCCAGACTGCTCCTGGGTTTGTGTGTCCTGAGGGCTCCAGGCAGGTCTCTGGGAGCAGAAATTTTTGGTCTTACCTCTGCTCTCAGGTATGTCAGTGCTCCTCAACATATATCTTTATACCAACAAATAAGTGTGGAATATACTCCTGTCAAACATTAAATGCATTTCTCTTTACAGCAAATGGAGATTATTAAAGAAGACTGTAATAAATCAAAATTCAAAGATATGGAGTCTATTTCTAATGAATATGTCTACAAAACACTCCTCTATTTAAAACTCAGGGAATACTACCCAAGAGGGTTAGATAGATTGTAGAAGCCAGAAGATCAGGACACTTGTTCTGAGACTGAGTCTCTATGTAATTTTGGAAAACATTTCCATAATCTCTTACCAACTTGTCAGGCTAAATTTTTGCTGAACAAGAATCATGCCAATGAATGTGCCAAAGTAAACATGAAAATGACCAACTGGCTCCAACACTATGAATGAAATACAGGCTACTGAAACCTGTTGGAAGCTAGAACAGTTTTTCCCAATGAACAACACACTTATCCATCCAATATCAAATAATTCTCTCTGAAAACATACAGGGTCACAAGTGGCTGTATTTATGAATACTCATACATACACACACACGTGTGTGTGTATAACAAAATTTTCTGAGTAACATAGTCTATAGATTTTAGAGAAAGCAAAAAGCAGTATATTGTCAGGGAAGTAAGATAAAAAAGATTTAACTATATTATCTTAAAAAGTTAAAAAAAGAACAATTAAATGAGTAATATAAAATTCTCCCTGTCTCCATCTCTCTCTCTTTCGCCTTCACACTTTTTTTTTTTCGGAGCTGGGGACCGAACTCAGGGCCTTGCGCTTGCTTGGCAAGTGCTCTACCACTGAGCTAAATCCCCAACCCCTTCCCTTCACTTTTAAGTACTCTCTTTTCTCTCTCTTTTTTGGCTGTTCTTAGGAGAGTTAGGCATTTTATATCATCAAATCATTCTGTCAAACCTTTCTTTGAATGGTCACGTTTTCTGTGCATCTTCTTCTACACACTCACTTTACATTCATTAATTTGGATTAATGTGTACTAAGAGTGCTGTATTCCAGCCAGAAGGATTAAAGATTTGTCATTTCAGACAGGCCTCATACACCTAAATAACTTTGGATGTGATCCCTTGTTATAAGAGTCTTTTTGCTGTATTAAAATTCCTCTAAAACTGTGGCTAATCTAAGCTTTGTGAATCCGATAAAATAAGACATTCTACCTTGCCTGGCTATTTTTTTCTTTCTGATACATAGAAACATCAACTTTCATTTTTCTAATTTGTATAGCCCATTGAGATATTCATCATCCTCACTATTCTGGTTTTCTATGGATACATCTTGTTTGCTATTCTGAAGGTACATTCTGCTGAAGAGATGAGAAAAATGTTCTATATATATGTGGATTCTCCTCACTAGAGTGTCCATTTATTTCAGGGCAATACTCCTGATATGAGACTGAGTGTCATCTGTGATTTGGTGTATAATATGATAATGTCCTAATTTTATAGCACTTTGCTCCCCATGGTGAAGATTCTGTTTATCTACACTCTGATATAAAAGAATACATGAAAAGGCTCTTGAATATATGTTGTTTTAAAAGTAAAGTACATATTTAGAATTAAGTAAACATAAGTAATTACACTGTACTTCTCTGCTTACAGAATCTAGAAATCATGTTCTTTTATGCTACAGTATATTTATTGTTATATCATTAAATAAAATGTTGATTAGTTTTTCCATGTTCTATTTTAATACATACACATCAAGTCTCTTCTACCTTAATCAATATTTTCGAAGACATATCTATTTATTTACTGCCCTGAATATAGTTTCCCTCCAAGATTGTGAAAGAATCTATTTTATCTATCTATCTATCTATCTATCTATCTATCTATCTATCTATCTATCTATCTATCTACTCCAGATTTTATACCCCTCCCTGTCTACCCTCTAATTGTTCCAGATCCCATACTTTCTCCCCTCCATCTTCACGAGGACATTCCCTACTCCACTCACCCCATCAGATCACTAAACTTCCTGGGCCTCCAGTTTCTTCAGGGTTAGGTGCATCTTCTCTGACTGAATACAGACCTGGGAGTTCTCTGCTGTACTTCTGTTGGGAGCCTCATCTCAGCTGTCATATGCTGCCTGATTGGTGATCCAGTGTCTGAGGGATCTCAGGAGTCCAAGTTAATTGAGACTGCTGGGCCTCCTACAGGGTAGCCCTTTTCAGGAAAAACTTTTTATTTCCATAAAGTATTCATCCCTATATGGGAATCTGCGCTCACCAAAAATATTCAAAAAATATTAGTCATTCTTTCTTTAAGAATTGTATTTAGTAACTTAAATCCAGGTTTAAACCCTTCAGATTCACATCTACCATTTTCTATAATCTCTATAGCAAAATCCTACACATTTCAAATTTTCTCCAGTGGGAATAAAAGTAAATTCAGTTTGGTCAAGATACAAAGTTTATATTTAGGAAATAATCTATCTTAGAGAACAATAATATTAATACTTAATTATGGCGTATTTATTCTAAGTACTTTTTAAAAATATTTTTGAGTGAAAGGAATAACTTGTTAATGACAGTCACATATCTGTTTTTTTTTAAATAAAAAGTAAAAACTTAAAGAGAACAGAAAGCCAGGATATACTTACGAATATAAAAAAATTCAGGTGAGTAAAATATTTAAAAATCCATTAAGAGCTATAAGAACACACAACTATCTCTGCTCTGAGTTTAGTAACCCAGAATACAATGGAAAGAACATGTGAGCACCTTTGAGAATTATCATAGCATTCTGTCAATGCCATACCTTAATGCACACTATTGAAAATGCTATCATATTGATACCCTTAAGTTATTTACCCTTATGAATGAATTATTTATGGTATTAATCATCCAGCTACTATCATAAAGCATTTTAAGTATATTTGATAACTATTTTAGAAGTTTTAATTCAATGCAAAAATTAATTGTACTGTGTAGAGAGGTGATATGAAAAATGGCCCCTATAATCTCATGTATTTGAATGCTTACTCACTGGAGACTGGCACTATTTGAGAAGGATTGGGAGTTGTAGTCTTGCTGGAGTAGGTGTGGTGTATTTGGAGAAGCTGTGCCACTGGAGAGAGGCTTTGAAATTTCAAAGATCAATCCAGGCCCAGTGTCATTCTTTTCCAGAGGCCTGATTCAGGGCTCAACTTAGAATTTTTAATAACTTCTCCAGCACCATGTAGCATGTGTGTACCCATGTGTCCTGCAATGATAGCAGACTAAACCTCTGAATCTTTAAGTAAGCTAAAATAAATATTTTCTTTTTAAGAGTTGCTGTAGTCATTTTGTTTCTTCCTAGGAATAGTATACAAACTATGCAAGTCAGCAAATAGGGAATGTGTATATTCTTCAGCCTGAGTGAACAGTAAGATAAAGGTGTAAAAATGAATAAAGAGAAAGGAGCAGACAAAAAGAAAGATAAAGAAAGGGAAGAAGAAAAAGTCTATAGAAATTAACACAATTACATTCAAGGATTCCTAAGTTCATTAAATTAGCAAGATTGGAAAACAGGAACCAAATAGAAATTTACACTGGGGAATGTAAAATGAAATGACAAGGAGTAACATGGATGTGGTTTATTAACCTATGTGGAAGTTTGAGTCTAACTTAAGAAGTATAAGATTAATAAAAGTATTCTGTTCTATAATATTGGTTGTTATAGGTGGAGGGTAATAATTTTCATGGGTCTGTTTTGGTGTGAAAGTTTACACAGCATAGAAACATGCATTTCATATAACATGGTTCTCAAAGACAACACGTGAGACATGAAAAAAATGACTTTTTAAAATGACAAAAGAAAGATGTGATACCATTGTAATATTGTTGAACAGTGTAAAATTTGAGATAATTATAAGGAAGGGCATTCTACAGTTTGATGTGTAATGAAGACTATGGAATATACGTTCTCATTAGAATGAATAGCAAAATATTATGTTTTTAAACAAGTGTTCTAAAACATTTTTCCATTTTTTGTTTAGTTTTGCAATTACAGGTAAATCATTTGTACATTAACCTTTTCATCCTCTAAAACTTACCACATAATCATCCTTCCTATCTTTCACACTCAAGGTCTGTTTTTTCATTAACTGTTATGAAACAAAAATTTGTTCTTTTTCAAGGTTGACAGGTGAAGACGCTCCTTCTACATTTACATGATTAACATTTCTAACAGTCAATGTATGCAATGTACAGAGATATGGGTCCTGAGTTTGCTCTGCCACAGTGATCCTCCACTTGGTGGAGCAGGATGTGGGGAGATTGACTGCATTTATCTCATGCGGTTTCCAGGCAGGTGCTGGGCCATAAGGAAACCCCAGGACACAGCTCTGGGATGGGGAAGTGCACCATGAGGCACAGGACAGTCAGAGCTGTTTTGTAGGCCTTTGGACTACAAAAATGCTAGGACCATCTGGTTCTCAGGCTCTCAGACATCCAGGTTCAGCATTGAAAATGGAGTGGAGATCCTCAGGCTTGAAGTAGCCCAGGGCCAGGGGGAAAGTCAGGGAGCTCTAGTTGGACCCACCATGATGGTTACTTAGCTTGGTGGTTGGCTTGGGCTTGGTGGTGGCTGTGGCTGGGAGTGCACAGAGGCCTTCTATGGTAGATTGTACATCAGTTATATAGACAAAGGCCATCTATATGGCTCTCCACAGGGATCCAGATGAAAAGAGACAGGCCATGGTTTTAAGCCATTTATTATCATGGCCAGAAGTGGAGGCATAGCCCATACTCCACTTCTCAGTGTAAACTAGAGATTAAATACCTTTTAAAAAATTTGAATATTTTATTTATTTACATTTCAAATATTATCCCCTTTCCTGGTTTCCCCTTCTGAAACCTCCTATCATATACCCTACGCCCTTCTTCTGTGAGGGTACTCCCCTATCTACCTATCCACTCTTGCCTTCTTGCCCTGGCATTCCCCTAAACTGGGGCATGGAGACATCCTAGGACAAAGTGTCTCTTCTTCCATTGAGACCTGCAAAGGCCGTCATCTGATACATATGAATCTGGAACCATAGGTCACTGCAAGTGTACTCTTTGGTTGGTGGTTTAGCCCCTCGCAGCTCTGGTTGGTTAATGTTATTCTTCTTTTGGGGTTGCTAACCCTTCAGCTTCCTTTCTCCATTCTCTAACTCCTCCATTGGGGTCCCCATGATCAGTCCAATTGGTGGCTACAAACATCTGCCTCAATATTTGTCAGGTCTGGCAGAGCCTCTTAAGAGACAGTTATATGAGGCTTCTGTCAGCAAGCACTTTATGGTCATGACAATAGTAACGGGGTTTTGTGTCTGTATACGGGATGGACCCCCAGATGAGGCGGTGTCTGCATATCCTTACTTTCAGTCTCTGCTCCACTTTGTCTCTGTATTTCCTTTAGACAGGAGCAATACTGGGCTAAAAATTTGGAGATGAGTGGGTGGCCATATCTCCAAACAGGGGAATTGTCTAACCTCTGGATATGGTTTCTACAGGTTCTCTCTCCCCTTTGTGGAGCATTTCAGCTGATCTCATTCCTGTTGCTTTCCTGGCATCTGGAACTTGCTTGTGGCCACACTGAGTTCCCCATTCCCTATTGCTACAAATCCCCTCTGTTTAAATTCCTGACCCTCTGTCTCCTCACTGTCTCCTCCAATACATGATCCTGTCATGTTTCTCCCGCTTTTCCTCCTCCAAATCCCTCCCATCTTCTACTTCACATGGTTATTTTTTCCCTTCAAAGGACTGAGGAATCCATACTTTGGTCTTCATTCTTCTTGAGCTTCAAGTGGTCTGTGAATTATTTCCTGGGTATTCTGAGCTTTTGGACTAATATTCAATTATCAGTGAGTCATATCATGTGAATTCTTTTATTACCTCACTCAGGATGGTATTTTCTAGTTCCATCCATTTGCTTATGAATTTCATGAAGTCATTGCTTTTGATAGCTGAGTAGTCCTCCATTTTGTAAATGTGCAATATTTTCTGTATCCATTCCTCTGTTGAAGGACATCTGGGTTCTTTCCAGCTTCTGGCTATTATAAAGAAGACTGCTAATAACATAGTGGAGAATGTGTCCTTGCTATATATTGGAGCATTTTTTCTGTATGTGCCCAGAAGTGGTATAGCTAGGCCGACAGGCAGTACTGTGTTCAGTTTTCTGAGGAATCTCCAGACTGATTTCCAGAGTGATAGTACCAGCTTGCAATCCCACCAACAATGAAGAAGTGTTCATCTTTTCCCATATCCTCATCAGCATCTGCTGTCACCTCAGGTTTTGATCTTAGCCAAAGATCAAAACTAGTGTAGGGTGGAATCTCAAGGTTGTTTTGATTGGCATTTCCCTGATGACTAAGGATGTTGAACATTTCTTTATGTGCTTCTCAGCCATTAAGATTCCTCAGTTGAGAATTCTTTGTTTAGCTATGTACTCTATTTTTAATATGGGTATTTGATTCTGTGGAGTCTAGCTTTTTGAATTATTTGTATATAATGGATATTAGTATTCTATTGGATATAGGATTGGTAGAGGGTTTTTTCCCAGTGTGTTGGTTGCTGTCTTGTCCTGTTGACAGTATCCTTTGCCTTACAGAAGCTTTGCAATTTTCTGAGGTCTAATTTTTCTTTTGCTTATCTTATAGAATAGTCATTGGTATTTTGTTCAGTTAATTTTCCCCAGTGTCCATGTGTTCAAGGCTCTTCCTCAATTTCTCATCTATTATTTTCACTGTATCTGGTTTTATGTTGTGTGTGTGGTGTCCTTGATATACTTGGACTTGAGCTTTGTACAAGGAGATAAGAATGGATCAAATTGTATTCTTCTACATATTGACCTCAAGTTGAACCAGCACCATTTGTTGAAAATGCTGTCTTTTTTCTGCTTAATGATATTTGTCAAAGTTCCTTTGTCAAAGATCAAGTGACTATCAGTGTGTGAGTTCATTTCTGTGACTTCAATTCCATTCAATTGATCTATCCATCTGTCCCTGGACTAATACCATCCACTATTTATTGCTATGCTCTGTAGTACAGCTTGAGGTCAGGGATGGTGATTTCCCCAGATGTTCTTTTATTTTGGAGGATATTTTTCACTATCGTGGGTTTCTTGTTATTCCAAATGAATTTGAAAATCGATTTCTCTAACTCTATGAAAAATCAAGTTGGAATTTTGATGACTGCTTTGAATCTGTAGTTTGCTTTAGGCATGGTGGCCATTTTTATTGTATTAATCCAGCCAAACCATGAGCATGGGAGATCCTTCCATGTATAAAGATCTTCAATTTCTTTCCTCAAAGTCTTGAAGATCTTGTCATACATAACTTTCCGTTGCTTGGTTAGAGTCACAACAAGGTATTTTATGTTATCCGTGACTATAGTGAAGCGTGTCATTTCCCTAATTTCTTTCTCAGTCTGTTTATTCTTTGAGTAGAAAAAGGCTACTGATCTGTTTGAATTAATTTTATATCCAGCCACTTTGCTGAAGATATTTTCAGGTTTAGTTCTCTGGTGGAACTTTTGGTGTTATTTATATATGCTATCATACCATCTGGAAATAGTGATATTTAGAGTTCTTTCTTTCCAATTTGTATCCCTTTGACCACCTTTTATTTTCTAATTCCTCTGGCTAAAACTTCTATTACTATGTTGTCTAAGTAGAGAAAGAGTGGACAGCCTTATCTAGTCCCTGGTTTAGTGGGATTGCTTCAAATTTCTCTCCATTTAATTTGATGTTGACTACTAGTTTGCTTTCACTATGTTTAGGTGTGGGCCTTGAATTCCCAGAAATGAACCCACACACCTATTGCCACTTGCTCTTTGTCAAAGAAGCCAAAACAATCCAGTGGAAAAAAGACAGCATTCCTCAAATATTGCTGGTTCAATTGGCAGTCTACTTGTTGAAGAATGCAAATTGATCTATTCTTATTTACTTATACAAAGTTCAAGTCCAAGTGGATGAAAGCCATCCACATAAAACAAGATATGGTAAATCTTGTAGAAGAGAAATTGGGAATGAACCTCAAACACACTGGCACAGAGAAAAAAACTCCTGAACAAAATACTAATGGCTCATGCTCTAAGATCAACAATTGACAAATGGGACTGCATAAAATTGCAATGCTTTTGTAAAGCAAAGGACACTAGCAATAGGACAAAATGGCAACCTACAAATTGGAAAAAGATCTGTACCAACCTAACATCCAATAGAGGGCTAATGTCCAATATATTCAAAGTATTCAAGAAGTTAGACTCCAGAGAACCATATATCCCAGTTAAAAAATGGGGTATAGGAGGAGGACAACCCTTTAGGAGGACTAGCAGTCTCAAATAACCTGGACCCCCAAGATCTCTCAGACACTGGATCAGGAATCAGGCAGCATACTCCAGCTGAAATGAGGGCACCAATACATATACAGCAGAGAACTACTGGGTTCAGTAGAAAAGACGCACATCACCCTCAAAAAATGGAGACCCCAGGAAGTTTAGAGGGCTGATGGAGTGGATGGGGTGGATGGGGTGGAAATATCCTTGTGGAGATGGGGGTAATGGAGGGGAGCAGGGAAGAGATATGGAATGGGGAATAGATGGGCTAGACTGGGAGGGGAATAAAATCTAGAATGTTAGAAACATTTAAATTTAAAAAATTAAAAATAGGGTACCAAGCTAAACAATAAATGCTCACCTGAGGAATCTCAAATGGTCAAGAAGCAGCAAAAGAAATGTTCAACATCCTTAGTCATAGGGAAATACAAATAAAAACAATTCCACTGCAAACCAGTCAGAATGGCTAAAAAAAAATTTTAGGAGACAGGATATGTTGGCAAAGATGTAGAGAAAGAGGAATACTCATCTATTGTTGGTGGGATTGCAATCTGTTGCAACCACTCTGAAAATCATTATGGCAGTTTCTCAGAAAATTTGACATAGTACTACCTGAGAACCCAGCTATACGGGGCATATACCCAAAAGATGCTCCAAAATATATCCAGGACACATGCTCCACAATGTTTATACCAGCCTTATTTTTAATACCCAGGAGCTGAAAAGAAGCCAGATGTCCCTCAACAGATGAATGGATACAGAAAATGTGGTACATTTATGCAATGGAATACTACTCGGCTATTAAATACAATGACTTCTTGAAATTCACAAGCAAATGGATGGAACTAGAAACTTTCATCCTGAGTGAGGTAACCCAGTAACAAAAGACTACATATGGTATGTACTCACTGATAAGTGGATATTAACCCTCCACAAAATAGTGGGAGAGAATACCCACATAATACCCACGACAGAACTCACAGATCATATGAAACCCAGGAAAATGGAAGACCTAAGCATGGATGCTTCAGTCCCTACTGAGAATGGGGAAGAAAATATAAGGGGTGTAGATTGAGGAGAAATCTGGGAGGGGGAAAAGGATCAGGCAATTGAAAGGAAGTGTATATCTATGGGTGATGGGGTACCAGGTATAACTCCTAGAAAATCCCAGATACCAGGGACCCAAGAGATTCACAGGCCCCAACAGAGATGACATTAGATCAAATACCCCACAAAGGTGAGAGAGAACCTATAGAGACCATTATCTACTGGATAGACAAGGCAACTGTTTGAGGGATGGGGGTCACACACCCATCTCAAAAATATTAATCCAGCATTGCTCCTGTCAAAAGGAAATGCCAGAACAAAAAGTGGAGCAGAGACTGAAGGAATAGCCATCCAGAGACTGCCCCACCTTGGGGCATCATGTCTGCAGACATCAAACTTAGATGTTATTCCTGTTTTCTAGAACAGGTTGCTGAAAGTACTGGTATAGCTGTCCCGAGAGGCTGTGGAGAGCCTGACCAATACAAGATGTAGATGCATGCAGCCATCCATCGAACTGAGAGTGAAGACCTCAGTGGAAAACTTAGGGAAAGGACTGAAGGAGCTGGGCTAGAAAACCCATAGGAAGAAAAACAATATTAAAGAAACAGATGCCCCCCGCCCCCCGACAAGGCTCACATGGATTATACACCAACCAAAAAGTACACATGGAGGGAATCATGACTCCAGCTGTCTTTGTAGCAGACTATTACCTTCTCTGGCATGAATGGGAAGGCAACCCCTTGGTTCTGTGTTAACTCCATGACCCAGGGTAGGGGAATGCTAGGGCGCTGAGGCAGGAGGTGGTGGGTTGGTGGGGGAGCACCCTCTTAAAAGCTTAGGGGTGGGGCAGTGGAGAGATGGTTTAACTGGGAAGCAGGATAATATTTGAAATGTAGCTAGATGAAGTAACCAATAAAAATTTAAAAGACTGACAAAATATATATATTCATAATATGTTTCCCATGTGAAGGAATATTTAGTTTAAACAGAGACAGCATTGCTTTAGTGGAGTCATTTTCAGAACTTAGTTTATTTTCCTAAGATCATTTACTTGTTTGTGGTTTAAAACGAAGTGGGAAGTTTCTGTCCCAGTGAAAAACCCGGATTCTCCCAGGGGCTTCCCCGAGAGCTTTAAGTTCTGGAGGATGTTAATTCACATGCATTATGACTTGATCATGACCTAATTGACCAAGCAGCTCTTTTTTGTAAGTAAGAGTAGAGTTTGTCTTTAGTGATAAATTGTTTTAGAAGATACAACGGATTTCAAGTTTGAGTACATGTCTGAATGCCTAAATACAATACAAAACATCCTATTTAGCAGAGTTGTGTTGCAAACTGAACCAATAACGTCTAAGAAGCAAAATGGAAAAGGATGAAGAATTATTCACATATTTTGGAAATAACTTTTAAGTTTATTTTAATATTTTTGATGAAATAAGTTACGTAAAGTAGAAAGTTTACTTTTAGTGAGACTTAATAGATAGGATTTTTTGACTCAATTTTTTTAATTTGATTGCTGACAATTATTGAATCTTATCATATTAATTTTACTGGCCATATATTTAAAGTAATTTTCACTGTGCAGGTTACTTAAATGCAGTATCTTTCATTCAATATGCCAAATGCTATCTTCTTTTATTTTTATGAAATTAATTTTCAGATTTAACAGTAGAAAATGAAGACATAGTATGAAAAAGCATGCAGTGTACTGGTATGGAATTAAAACATTAAATGATGCTTTATCTCTTAGATAATGATCTGGCAGGGTATATTATACACCTATTTGAACCACAATTTCTTTTTTATAAGATAATATTACAATATATATTCCATAAGTTATTATGTAAATCAAATGAGAGAAATGTTCACATCATTTATAACCTATGACCATTGCTCCTTATCATGTACATACTGTTACTAAAACTTTCAACTTGGTATTAATATTTCTAATATTATTGCCATGGATTGGATTATGAAGATTGAGGAACTTATTTTAATATACATTTTTGTTTGAGATTATTATAGTTGAAATACCTCATGCTTACATTTTGCACTTTGCATTTACATTAAATTATATTAGAATATTTGTAGTATTATTATACAAAATTTCTACTACTTTTAAGTATAACTGAAGAGAAATATTTATTCAGATTTAATCTTGGAAAAAAATAGCAAGCTTTGGTATTTTCCTTGTCATGTCTAAAGTTCTAACAGTAACCCATACAATGAGTCAAAAAAAGCTCATTAGAAACAAAATTTATATTAATTCAGAAACCATATTCTTATTTTCCAATCTATATCAAAACTATATTTACTAAAAATTTTATTTGCTAAAGTATTAGGATAATTTATGCAAAGCATTTTTATTGTACTAATACATACCCAGGACAGAAACTAGTTATAAAAATAAAAATTTTTCTTAAACAATAATGAAAAGAGTCATTTTCTTTAATTTCAAAGGAAGAGATTATGATGTATACATTTTTCATCTTTATGTTTCACTAATTGTTCAATGTATCATTTGAACAGTACCTAAACATGTTGTAGCATGCTGTTGCATAAATAAAATTTTGGACTTATAGTTTATACATATATATCTTGAAAATTATTAAAATGTTTATTTAGGTAAGCACATCTTAATGGATCCATAAAATACTCTTCAGTTATCTATGTTTATGTGGTAAGCAGAGTCAAATGTGACCACATTAATCATATTTAGAATTTTCTAAGCTCACATGAAGGCTAAGTCCATGAGGCATTTCTGAGAATCTAACATCAGCATTTAGACTTAGTGCAATTTTCAGTCCTCTACAATTGTTTTGTCTAAGACCTCAGAGTACAAATAAAATCAAAAATTTCAAGGTAGTGTTACATTACTTTGGTGAATAGAAATTATGATAAATTATGCTATATTTGTTTACTATACTATAGTTTTGAAACTTCATTTCCATTATTAATTAATTTTACTCTGCTCATCTTTGATTACTTTTTTTTTGGCCCATGTCAGTAAACATGTCTGAATGAACTCCATTACCAATCTTGACAGACAATGTGAAGGGATATAAGTGAGAAAACAGAAAATTATGAAATGAATTTTTCTAAGTCCATACATTTATATTTTGTAGATTTGTGTAATTGACTTATGAGACAGTTTTGTAGGTTAATTATTTAAAAATTATCAAAATAAAACCATATTTTAAAATATTCCCACATATTTTTATATTTAATATTTAAATTATCATGTTTACACAAAATAATTTTAGTTATATTGTTATATTTTACTCTAAAATTATGTATGAACTGTTAAATATTTTTTGTTCTGAAGGCACACATTTACAAACCTAATCTATATATTAGAAGAAAAGATAGACTTTGAAGATCTTCCGGGACTGTGTAATTGTATAATTTCCTTCTTATGGTAAAATTACTTAAGTCAATTTTTCCTCTTATTGATTTTAGTGACCAATTTAATTTGACAAATTTTAGCATGCTTCATATTATTAATGCATATGTTTACATGACTGAATATCTTCTGCACTCTTATGTATGTACTTTTACCATTTTTTAAACATTTGGCTTCTGACGTGGATAAAATAAAAGTCACTGTGCAAAAATCACCCCGTGAGTATTTAACAGGTTTGGTAAATTGTGATTGGTGAGATTTTACAGTAGAGACATAAGTGATTATAAAACTACCTTATTTTTTTAAAAAATTACCATTAATTTTTCCATTAAAATTTACCAGTGATTGAAATAAAGATTCTCATACTGAAATTGTGAAATGTTAAGGAAGTGTTTCATGTACTTACAGCTAAAGGAGAACTGCTATACAAGTGTGTACCTTTTGCTATTGCAATTTGAAAGTGTAGTGAATTCCACCTATATTCATGAGTGTTTGAAAATAGAAATTGGTGAATAAACAGAACCTGACAATGGTTATATGGATGGAAATGCTAAAATGGAAGGGGAAGGTAATTTTCATGGGACCCTACCCTAAAGAGATCCCAGGTAATTAATCAATTGCTGGGAGAAGGAAAATTAACTTCTCCCAGGAATAAGACAGTTACAGGTTGTTCAATGCAGAGTGATCAACCCCGAAAGCATATATACGCACACAAAATGGACCCAGAGGTTGTGTTTTCATAATTGTGTTTGCTACTCTAGTTGGTAGATACTTTAGATACTTTATAAATAAATCTAATAAATAAGTGTAATTATCTTTTTCTCTTACTTCATATAGTGAAATCTGTACACTTTCATCAAACTACTTATTATTGTCCACCTCATTACCAAGGAGGTCATGATGCCCTAAGAATCAAAAATAAACAGCTTTGTAGGAACTTTCCTGGGAAATACATAAATCAAAACCAAAATGGAAATGATCACATCAGCTGTAGGTGTTGACAAGATTCCATTAGAGAACATGACTGAAGCCACGATGTTTATACTCTTGGGCTTCACTGATGACTTTGAATTGCAAGTTTTCCTATTTTTACTGTTTCTTGCTATTTATCTCTTCACTCTGATAGGAAATTTTGGACTGGTTATTTTGGTCATTGGGGATTGTCGGCTACACAATCCCATGTACTATTTCCTAAGTGTTTTGTCTTTCCTGGATGCCTGTTATTCTACAGTTGTTACCCCCAAAATGTTGGTCAACTTTCTAAATGAAAATAAGTCCATTTCGTTTCTTGCATGTGCAACACAGATGCTTCTCTTTGTTACTTTAGGAACCACAGAATGCTTTCTGCTGGCAGCAATGGCATATGACAGATATGTAGCCATCTACAACCCACTTCTGTACACTGTAACCATGTCACCCAGAGTATATCTGCCACTCATCATTGCCTCCTATGCTGGTGGGGTTATGCATGGTGCTATACACACAGTGGCCACTTTCAGTCTGTCCTTCTGTGGATCCAATGAAATAAGGCATGTCTTCTGTGACATCCCAGCATTGCTTGCTCTTTCTTGTTCTGATACACGCACAAATGAACTTCTACTCTTGTACTTGGTGGGTTTGATTGAGATTGTCACCATCCTGATTGTTCTGGTCTCCTATGGATTCATCCTCTTTGCCATTCTGAACATGCATTCTACTGAGGGAAGGAGGAAAGTCTTCTCTACATGTGGCTCTCACCTCACTGGAGTCTCTATTTACCATGGTACTATCCTTTTCAGTTATATGAGGCCTAGTTCCAGCTATGCTTCAAATCATGACATGGTAGTTTCAATATTTTACACCATTGTGATACCCATGCTGAATCCTATCATCTACAGTTTGAGAAATAAAGATGTAAAAGAGGCAATGAAGAAATTGTGGAGAAATGTGGTTCATAATTAATATCTGTTTGTAGCATATAACAAAAATATTACGTTGTTAATCTCAGTATACAAGAAATATACAGGGTGACAAGTTACAAATATGCCATGATTTAATTAGTAGTATCTTTTATGGTCATGATTACATTAAAGCATCATTTTTTCTCATGTAGCATTTTTAAATAATGAATATTTTTCTCCTGTATATCAAATTACTTTGAACTGATTTATAACTATTTTGTATCAAGTTGTTCCTACGCACAATTATATGATTTTTTTGGTTTGTTTCTACTAAGTAGAGACTATATACTCTACTTAGTATTTGATTAAGAGCATTTGATTAAGTGATTGTCAGTAACTTGTGGTAAACTCTTAACATGCATTATGTAATGTAATACCCACTCAAGATTCTTTATGGAGAAATTCTCATAGAAAACTTTTTCTCAGAAAATTCCTTACAGAATCTTATGTATTTAAGCTGTGACATGCAATTTGTGCTCCTGAGTTTATCATTGCACCTAATTTTTTCCTGTTATTTCCTTGACAGTCATATGAATTGATTAGATCCATTATAAACCTATTGTACCACAGTCATAATATTTGTTGATGATTCTTATTACTTGTGTTCTTAAAATAAAAAACTCATAAAATTTAAAAAGACATATATACAGACATACACATATACACAAGCACATAAGGCACATATGTGTGTATACATATATACACACATGAACTGCAACATGAACAGATACATGTGTGTACATACACACACATATTTCTATATAATGTATATGTATATATGCAGGTATATTTATGTCTGTGTACATATAGGCTTCAATGAGATTTGATATATTGGATTTCTGTCTCGGACCATTGTGGTCCTTGCTATTGCTGAGTTGCTAGACTTGTTTTCACTGTCTCTTTGTCTATCTATGAGATCGAGTCTTGTATTCTCATTCAGGAAACCATAAGTCCATGTAAAAACATAAGGAAACAAATATAATATATTGTTACATTCACCTAGTTCTTTATTTTTTTTACTTATTTTAATTTTATTCTACCATAGACCTTGGAAGTGAGAGACTCTCAGGACTCAAAGGAGGGGACCCTAGATGAAATGTCCTACAGCAGAGAGAGGGAATTTATTGAACCCACCTCCAGCAGAAAGACAGCATCAAGTAAGGGTTGGGGTTGCAAACCCACAGTCAATGCTCTGACCCATACTTCTTCCTGACTGAAAGAACTGCAGGGATAGAAATGGAAAAGAGCCTGAGGAAAAGATGTTGCAGTTCAAGTGGGATTCAGCTCAAGGGAGGCCCCAAGGCCTGACACTATTACTGAGGGTATGGAGTGTTCATAAAAAGTTACCTATCATGACTGACTTCCAAAAGACCCAGCTAGCAGTTAAAAAGTCAGATGCAGATATGTGTGCCCAACCAATGAACAGAAGCTGCTGACCCTTCTGGTTGAATTAGGGAAAAACTGGAGGAAGTTGAGGAGGAGGGCAACCCTATAGGAGGACCAGCATTCTCAATTAATCTGGACCCCTGAGATCTCTCAGACACTGGATCAGGAACCAGGCAGCATACACCAGCTGAGATGAGGCCTCAAACACATCTATAGCAGTGGTCTCCTGGGTCTGGGTTGAGTCAGAGAAGATATACCTAACCCTCAAGGGGCTGGAGGCTGCAGGAAGTTTAGAGGTCTTGTGGGCTGGGTGGGGTAGGGTCATCCTTATAGACATGAGTTGGGGGCAGGGAGGAGGTATGGGATGTGGAACAATTGGGAGTCTGGAGCTGGAGAGTAGTATCATATGGAGTATAAAAATAGGTGGAAAAGAGAGCTTACTGCCCAGGAGTGCAGACATCCTGAGATCACAGGACAGACTGCCACCTCTACACACCTCTGCCCACATCCCTGGGCCAAGGGGAAACTTTAAAGTGTCTCTGGACACAGGGATAGGAACAGACAGCTGCAGGTCCCTGCAGTTGTGGTCTGTGCCAAGGACTGAACTGAACCAGCCAAATAGTTCCCTGCACCCAAATCCTATAAGGGAGAGAGCAGGACCCTCAGAAGTGTGGATAACCCTGAGAAGTCACAGAATACCCTCTGCCCACAGTCCAGACCCAAGAGGAAATTGCACAATGCCAACCGGGTCTGCTGGGTGCAAGGACCCTTTGATTCCCGTCCTCACCTAGAGTTGGAAGACAGTCTCCAGGAGTGCATACACACCTGAAATCAGAACACCTGTTCTCAAGAAAAACTGAAAATAAACAGGAAAAGAGTTCCACGCGAGTACTGACACAGAGGTCTACAGCAGGGTCTCAGAAACAAAAACAAACACCCAATGGCGAGAAGCAAGTGCAGGAACATAAGCAACAGAAACCAAGAGTATTTGGCATTATCAGAGCCCATTTTTCACACCAAAGAAAATACTGGATATCCAAACACACCAGAAAAGTAAGATTTAGATTTAAAATCACATTTTTTTATAATGGTGGTGGACTTTAAGTAAGACATAAAGAACTCCATTAAAGAAATGCAGGGAAACACAAATAAACAAGTAGAAGCCCTTAGAGAGGAAACACAAAAATCCCTGAAAGAATAACAGGAAAACACAACCAAACAGGTGAATGAATTGAAAATGGAAATAGAAACAATACAGAAAGCACAAAGGGAGATAACCCTGGATATAGAAAACCTAAGGAAGAGACAAGGAGCCATAGATACAAGCATCACCAACAGAATACAAGAGATAGAAGAGAGAATCTCAGTGGCAGAAGATACCAGAGAAAACATTGACACAACTGTCAAAGATAATGTAAGATGCAAAAATCTCTTAGCCCAAAGCATCCAGGAAATCCAGGACACAATGAGAAGATCAAACTTAAGGATAATAGGTATAGAAGAAAGTGAAGATTCCCAACTTAAAGGACCAATAAATATATTCAACAAAATTATAGAAGAAAACTTCCCTAACCTAAAGAGATGCCCATAAACATACAATAAACCTTCAGAACTACAAATAGATTGAATCAGAAAAGAGATTCCTCCCATCACATAATAGTTAAAGCAGCAAATGCACAAAACAAAGAAAGAATATGAAAAGCAGTAAGGGAAAATGTCAAGTGGAATATAAAGGCAGACCTATAAGAACTAAACAAGACTTCAAGCAGTATTACAGAGCAATAGTAATAAAACTGCTATTGATACAGAGACAGGCAGATAGATCAGTGGAACAGAATTGAAGACCCAGGAATGAACCCACACACCTATGGTCACTTGATCTTTGACAAAGAAGCTAAGACCATCCAGTGGAAAACAGGTAGCATTTTCAACAAATGGTGCTGGTTCAACTGGAGGTCAGCATGTAAAATAATGCAAATTGATCCATTCTCATCACTATGTACAAAGCTTAAGCCCAAGTGGATCAAGGATGTCCACATCAAAATAGATACACTCAAACTGATAGAAGAAAAAGTGGGAAAGAGTCTTGAACACATGGGCACTGGGGAAATTTTCCTGAACAAAACACCAATGGCTCATTCTCTAAGACCAAGAATTGACAAATGCGACCTCATAAAACTCCAAAGTTTCTGTAAGGCTAAAGACACTGTCATTAGGACAAAATGGCAACCAATGAATTGGGAAAAGATCTTTACCAATCCTACATCTGATAAAGGGCTAATATCCAAAATATACAAATAACTTAAGAAGTTAGACTTCAGAAAGCCAAATAACCCTATTAAAAAACTGGCTATTGTCCCCAGCTCCGAAAAAAAAGAACCAAAAAAAAAAAAAAAAAAAAAAACTGGCTATTGAGCCAAACCAAACATTCTCAGCTGAGGATTATCGAATGGCCAAAAAGCACCTAAAGAAATGTTCAATATCTTTAGTCATCAGGGAAATGCAAATCAAAACAACCCTTAGATTCCACTTCATACAAGTCAGAATGGCTAAGATAAAAAACTCAGTTGACAGCAGATGCTGGCGTGAATGTGGAGAAAGAGGAACACTCCTCCATTGTTGGTGGGATTGCATGCTGGTACAACCGCTCTGGAAATGAATCTGGAGTTTCCTCAGAAAATTGGACATTCCACTACCTGAAGACCCAGGTGTACCTCTCTTGTGCATATATCCAAAAGATATTCTAATGTACAACAAAGACATATGCTCCACTATGTTCATAGCAGTCTCATTTATAATTGCAGAAGCTGGAAACAACCCAGATGCCCTTCAACAGAAGATTGGATTAAAAAATGTCATACATCTACACAGTGGAGTACTATTTAGCTGTCACAATAACTTCATGAAATTCATTGGCAAAAGAATGAGATAGAAAATACCATCCTGAGTGAGGTAATTCAATCACAGAAAAGCACACTTGATATGCACTCGTTGATAAGTGGATATTAGCCAAAAAGCTCGAATTGCCCAAGATGCAATCTACAGAAACTCAGGAAGCTCAAGAAGAAAGATGACCAAAATGCAATTGTTCCTACTCCTTCTTTAAGGGGGAAAATATACATAGGAGGGGATATGGTAGCAAAGTTTAGAGCCGTGACTCAAGGAATGGCCATTCAGAGCTTGCCCCACTTTTGGCCCATATGTATACAGGCACCAAAACTATATGATTGATGAAGCTAAAAAATGCTTGTTCAAAGGGACCAGATATAGATCTCTCCTGAGAGACACATCCAGAGCATATCCAATACAGAGACTAATACTAGCAGGAAACCACTGAACTGAGAACAGGACCCCTTTGGGGGAATTACAGGAAGTATTGAAAGAGTTGAAGGAGCCTGCAACCCCCTAAGGACAACAATGTCAACCAACCAGAGCTTCCAGGGACTAAACCACTACTGAAACTGGACTGACCCAGGGCTGCAACTGCATATGTAGCAGAGAATACCCTCGTTGGGGCACCAGTGGAAGGGGAAGCCCTTGGTCTTGCCAAGGTTGGACCCCCCGTGCAGGGGAATATGGGGAGTAGTAAAGGGGATGTTGAAGGGGAATACCCTTGTGGGGGAGGGGGAGGGAGGGAATTGCAGCTTATGGACAGGAAACAGGTCAAGAGAATAACATTTGACATGTAAGTAAAGAAATATATCTAATAAAAAAATTAAAAGTAAGAAAGTAAGTAAGTAAATAAATAAATAAATAATAGCATACCTCTTCCAAAGAAACACTCCTTTACCTCAAATATTATTTTATTCTCTGAAATAATCATTAAAGTATTACAAAAATGTTATATTTAAATTTTTTTAAAGAATTTCTTAGGATGCAAAGATGGATTAGAGGTTAAGAGCATTGACTGTTCTTCCAAATTACCCAGTTTCAGTTCTCAACATCCATATGGCAGCTCACAACTGCCTGTATCTCCAGTTCCAGGGGAACTGACATACTCACGTCGAAGCACAGGGAAAGTGTTTCTTACATTTATTCACTCATGTGTGTGTGTGTGTGTGTGTGTGTGTGTGTGTGTGTGTGTGTGTGTGTTTACATGCAAATACTGTGGGGAGTGGGTGTGGTGGCAGTCCCAAGATGGTGCCCGGGACTGCAGCTAAGTCTCATGACTAGCACCTGACTTCCTCACACACCTGAAACTAGCCACATCCATTGTGAGAGCTGCGCAGGTGCACCATGACACAAGATCAGGCCATGTGAAGTGGACCCATGAACTGAGATTATGTAGTCTGGACTGAGGAGGCGGAGTTGAGGGAGGATATAAGGGAGTGTGCTCGGTGGCTGAGGAGAGAGAGAACAGAAAAGAAAGATTCCTGCTTGCATGCTGAAAGGCTCCTGCATAAACTGCTTTGAGAAGAACACTGTGTCCTCGCTCTTTTCTGTGGGATGGAGACAGAAGCAACAAAATACAGGTTTGAAATGACATGGAATATGAATGGAATTCAGAGAACAGCTTGGGTACGGGTGTCTCATACCTCCTTTTTTGAATTTTATTTTTCTTGGGTATTTTATGTATTTACAATTCATATGTTATCACCTTTCGCTCCTCTCCTGTAACCCCCGCTTCATGCTTCTGTGGGGATGCTCCCAGTTCTACAAAACCACTCCAACTTCAATCTCCTGGCATTGCCCTACATTGGGGAAACAAGCCTTCACAAATCCAAGAGCTTTTCCTCCTATTGAGGCTGGACAAAGCCATCCTCTACTTCATATGTGGCTGAAGTCATCAGTATCTCTATACATACTCATTGGTTGGTGGTTTATTAACTGAGACCTCTGGTGGGGTGTGGTTGGTTGATATTGTTGTTCTGCCTATGGTGTTACAAACTCTTGAGCTCCTTCAGTCTTTCCTTTAACTCCTCCATTGAGGTCCCCTTATTCAGTCCAATGGTTATCTGCAACCTTCTCATCTATATCAGTAGGGTTCTGACAAAGCGTCTCAGGCAATATCCATATCTAGTTCTTTTCATCAAGCACTTCTTGGCATCACCAATAGTGACTGGGTTTGGTGACTGCATATGGGAAAGATCCCCAGATGAGGCAGTCTCTGTATGATCTTTTCTTTAGTCCCTGCTCCACTCTTCATTCCTGTATTTTCTCCCATGAATATTTTATTCTCCCTTCTGAGAAGGAATGAAGCATCCACATTTTGGTCTTCTTTCTTGTTGAGCATCATATGATCTGTGAATTTTTTCTTAGTTATTCCAAGCTTTTTGGCTAATATCCACTTATCAGTGAGTGCATACCATGTGTTTTCTTTTGTGAGTGTGTTACCTCACTCAGGATATTTTCTAGTTCTGTCCATTTGTCTGAACCCAGATGCTCTTCAGCAGAAGTGTGGATATAGAAAATGTGGTACACTTATACAATGGAGTACTACTTAGCTATTAAAAACAATGACTACATTAAATTCTTAGGCAAATAGATGGAACTCTTCTCTTCTTCTACCATTGATATCACTGAAATATGCTAGATTGATCAGTACCGGGTCTTTTTCTCTAACAAGCACATTATTCACTTATACATCTCATAAGGCTACACTGTTCCTTTTGTTTGGTTGTTTTTCACAGACCTATAATTGTCTTAATGTTTAAAAGTTATTCCTTCTGTTTCATGAGATTATAATATAATTAGATCTCTTTTTTAGGTTCTTTCAAACACATTCTCCTACAACATCCCTCTTTACTATCTTTCAAATTAAGTTTCTCTAGTTAGAAGCCTGTTTCTACACACAACATCCAAACACACACACACACACACACACACACACACACACACACAGTGAGAAAGCAAGAGACAGAGAAAAACACAGAGTACTAGTCTTTTTAAGAGCTTAATTTGAAATGTTACTTTGAGACTTATGAAAATGATTATCTGATAACAGTGGTTTCTTGTTTCACTTGATCAGTCACGTAGAGAAAACCTATTCATTTCCATTATCAAATAAAGTTTTGATGATAAAAAAAAATAATACTGGACTACTTGACCCAGTCCAAGAAAGACAAATGTATCCTGTTTTCTCTGTCATGTGAGTCCTTGTTAGGCATGTTTAAAACAGAGGCCATGAAATTCATAAAACTAGGGAAAGGTGAGTGAGGAGGAATTCATTAAGAGAAATGGATATAAAAGAGTGGAGGTACAATTAAATTCAAGAGGGAATTTGACAGAACAGGGAAGTCGATAGTCATGGAGAGTGGGGTGTGTATATCAAAATATCAGTACAGAAACCTAAAAGCTAACACTTAATGATAAAGATCCTGCTTGGCTAAATGATGTTGCTCCTAGAACTATAGGTTATTAGTGTAAGGAGTGAGATGCATCCATAAAAGTCATTGGTGATAGAGCCATTAGTTTTGGAGTCAAAAGGTTCCAAAAAAAAGTAATGACTCTTACCATTCCTCTTAAAGCCCATAGTGTAATTGTTATATACTTAATTAACCCTTTTCTGATTCAACTTAATGTAAGAAGGACTAACTATATACTTGTCAATACTGGATTACTGGTTTCTGAAAGATTCTGGGGGAGTGAGAGTCATCTCCAGGTATGTATGATACTTTGGCCCACTAAGTTCCAAAATCACTGAGAGTATTTTGTTTAATCTCAGTACATTCTCAAGCAGAACACATGGATTTCTCACATTGTAAAAGACAATAAGTAACTTCCCTGTTACAGGTATATTAGAAGGTCATATGTTTAATTTAAAATATTCCACCTCTTTGTAAACTCATAAACTTCTCCCATGAAAATTAAATTTAATCTATTCCGTTAGTATCAAATAGTCTTCATTCCAATTGGGGTGGGTAGGGAGGGGAACACCCTTACAGAAGAAGGGGAGGGGAGTGGGATAGAGGATTTATGTCCGAGAAACCGGGAAAGGAAATAACATTTGAAATGTAAATAAAAATTATCCAATTAAAAAAAGCTTATTTAAATCATATAGAAGTGAGACATAAGACACAAAAGTATTCTAATTAAGTCAAACATGTTATATGCTTCCAAAGTGAAATGATAAATTAGGCTAGAGTCAAGGAAGAAAACCAGAATGCAGAAATGTCTAACAAGTGAGTCTAATACCCAGTTGACAGACAACATAATAGTTAGTTTGGAAAAAGAGTTGGTATTTTGTCTAGTAGGTCCTACTAGGGATTATTGTGTCTTCCCACACTCTGCTAATCCTTCCTTTTGTTTGTCTGAGAAGCTGAGATACTGAGCAGAATATATATATATATATATATATATATATATATATATATATATATATATATATATATATATGATCAACTCTTATGCATTAAATTACCATACTACAACATTCCTGGGCCCAGACTACTGCATCATACTGATGAGTGGATAGTCTTCAAACTTAGAAGTTGCTCTGAATTTTTTGGTATCTACTTAGTATTTTCACAGTACTTGCTTAGTAGCTTTAGCTCTATAACTGCTTATTTACTCCACTCTTAAGCCTACTATAACAAGAGCATTATGCAGGCCTTTTATTCTGTAACAATAGCTATAAGAGTGGATGTGTTGATATCATATAAAACTACTGTTATAAAATGATAGAAGTTTTTTAATAACTTTAACTCATACTAGACACACAATATTAGTTAAATCTAGGCAACAAATTTGCCTGAAAGTTATTTATTCAGGCTGGAAGACAAAGACAGTAATCATAACTGTGGACCGTCAGATTTACAGCTCTTAACTAGGACTTACAGATCCAGATAGGGCCTTTTAATTTGGCGATGGAGTTCTGTTGAAAAAAACTAATATTGTGCAGCATGTGGGAAGGAGGTTTAATGATAGTGTTTCCCTGTGTTATCTTTGCTTCCCTGAAACTCATTCTGTTGACCCGATGGCCTAGAACACAGAGATTGATGTGTCACTGCCTTCTGAGTTCTATGATTAAACTAGAACTGCTAAAATTTATGTATTGATGGATTAGAAAATAAATTTTTCCTTATGGTAATGTCAAGCAAAATGACCTTCTGGTACTTCTTAATGAATTAGTTCCCAGCTAATAAAAATAATGTGATAATCTTTGAGCTAATTTTCAAAATATAATTGAAACAGCACAAGAGAGCATTGTTCTAATATAGGCAGAGGCTGAATCTAGGGATCTGTAAAAAGTAGGTACTAGCACAAACAGGTGACATGGCAGATTGAAGAGCCACAATGCTGCTTCATATCTCAATGTACCTTGCTTGCTACCTAAAATTAATGCTGAGATATTTTTCTTGACCTTAGTAGAGTTTTATTGTAACCAATTCCTACCCTTTATCTCTTAAACCTCCCCCTGAAAGATACCTACAATATCACAGTTTTTCTGTGCCCTTGTGGCTTTTATAATACCATGTGACTCTTTTTCTCTCATTTCCTGTTGATCGAACCTCATTTCCTGAGCTCAGTTTATCATTGCCTAATGCCAAGTTTTCAGGCCTAACTGAAAAACCTTGGTATTGTCTGCTGAGTCTCCTCCGGCCATTAGTGCTGACTCCAATGACAGTGGAGACAACACACTAAGCACTGTGATCTTTTTCAGGTCCACCCTGATTTCAAAGGAATACCTTGAATGTAGGCTGCCAAAACTGTTTTTGAGCCCCCAATCCCATCCATGAGAACAATGAATGACAACGATACCTTCGGGATTCATCTTAGGAAACCTCTAGTCTACCCCCTTGGCATCAGACCTTAAGGGTCCCAAATTTATTCACTTTTGCAACTATATAAGGCCTGATTATCCCTTAGACAACTGAAGCAAATGTCCCCCTATAAGACTATTATGTATATTTTCTATACCTCAACATTTGTATATATGTTAGGCATGGACAAACAATATGTAAAATTCAAGTAAAAAAGTCTCAACATAAAATTTATATCAAAAGGTTGATAATTAAAGATATCTATATTCTGGTAATCTTAAAGGAATCATGTGATATATAAGCCTTTTGGGAAATAAGCAACTTGTGCCTTGCTACCATATTTGTTGCTGTTCCTGACTGGGATGGAGGCAGCCACATGGCTGTCATCAATTTTTTCTAGGGTTGGAGGGACTGGATGCCATGTGACTTCACTGACATCTTGATTATAGGTGACAACATGGTATAAACTAAACACAGAGATAATAATAAGTGTCCAGAATATTTTAAATTGTGATGGAATTTTGTGGGGTAATCTTTTTTCCTTTTTTATTGGACATTTTTTATTTACATTTCAAACTCAACCCCCTTTCTGGTTTCCCATCCATAAACCCCCCTATCTCCCCTCCTCCTTCTTCTATGAGGGGATCCATAAACCCCTATCCCATCCACCACCCACTCATCTACCCCTTCCCGCACCCTGCACTGACATTCCCCTAGACCGGGCCATCGAGCCTTGGCAGAATCAAGGGCTTCTCCTCCCATTGTGCCCAACAAGGCCATCCTCTGCTTCATGTTCAGCTAGAGGCCTGGATTTATCCATGTGTATTCTTTGTGTAGTGATTTATTCCTTGAGATTTTTGGTTGATTAATTTTGTTGTTCTTTTGTGGTTGAAAACCCTTTCAGCTCCTTTATTCCTTTCTCTAATCCGTCCAATGGGGACCCCATTCTCAGTTCTTGGTTGGCTGCAAGCATCTGCCTCTGTATTTATCATCCTCTGGCAAAGCCTCTCAGGAGACAGCTATATCAGGTTCCTGTCAGCATGAACTTTTTTGCATCAGAAATATTGTCTGGGTGTGGTGGCTGTATGTATATGGGCTGGATCCTCAGGTAGGGCTGACTCTGGATAGCCTTTCCTTCAGTTTCTGATCCTTGATTCTTTTCCTGACTAAAATAATAGATGAAAAATCATTTTTAAAAGTCTTAATAAAATTAGAATTTAAAAGCAACATCTCATCACAGTCAGTAAAGAATTCCAATACATAACAAAATCTTACTACCTCCAAACAAATTCTACCCATGCAGTTGAGACTGAAACAGTCTCAGAGACCAGGATCCTAATTGGATCTATATTACCTAGTGGAGCATTTTAGCTAGGGGTCAATATATAACTTTCCTTTTGTCTAGTGTCTGTAAGGCTGCTCTAAAAGCAGTAAAATACAAAAAAGAAAATCCAAGGATGCACCAGAACAAATTTAAAAATCTATCTCAATTACTAAACTGCCTTACAATGTCTCTCCTACAATGTATCTAACTTAATACTGGGACTGAGATGGGAACCATCTCTTTATATCTTACTTTTTTGCCCATTTGCTCAAAGTTTCCCTAACACTAGAGCTAAACTTAAATACCTAGAGAGGGGATGTTTGACTCCATAGGGAGAATTCTTAGCAATGGCATTCAAGGTATACTATGCAAGAGATGAGGAAGTTCATGAATAAAAATGCCTAAGGATCCTTAAACTCCTTGACCTAGCCATACTAACTGTCCAGACTCCCTCATTTCTAACAGTTCAATGATCTATGAATCCATGTTTTAAATTTGTTGAGGCAGGTCACCGAGCCGCTGTGTGCCAAGTCCCTCACAAAACCCCTCAACCATATCAAGATGTCATCAAAGGGAACAATGATTATTGGACACACCCATAGCCTTCAGAGAATCAGAATATGAGACATGATCAATTTCAGCTAACCTCTTAGGTTTGACCATGAGTGACTGAGAGGATCCAGCTTTCCTTGACCTGACCACTGCCATCTCCAGCAAGGAGCCACAGATAGTAATAATGGTATTGGGGTGATCCATGTCCTGTGTGCAAACAAAGACCACTTACTCCATCCTGATGGAATTATGGGGACCCACATCTCCTTTTATTCCCACTATGGTTATGGTGTGAATACAGCCTTACCAACCTCAGGAAACCCCAGCAATAGGTTGGATTTTTGGAGTTATTTATCCCTCTTACCTAGTCCTTCCTAATGTTACCAACCTGTTCCATTTAGTGGTAAGTGACCTCTTAACATTAGTAGGAGCTATTCTTCTTCTTTTCCCCCAAACCACAGAACTTGACGGATTTACCCCTTTACTGGGCTCCCAAGTGTATCCTAAACTGGATCTTCAAGTGAATCCTCATACTCCTTTAAAGCCAAATATCACTTTCTGTAATCCATTTATACAACCCTACCATTTATAGCAATGAGGCTCAATACCAACTCTCTCTTTAAAGTATCAACATACTTAAGACTTATTTATGACCTCATAAGAAAAGGTCTTTTATGCCAAATGACTTTACAAAGTGTTTTCTCCCATGTTCACATTAAAAACAAACAAACAAACAAACGAACAGGCAAACATCCACCAAAACAAAACTCAATATACCTTCTACTTGTTTCATGATCTTCAAATTATAAACTTCAGTGGTTCCTCTCAAACACCTATATTTTGTTTTCTATTATCCACTCAGGAACTTCTGATTTCTCTGTCCTGGACCTCAAAGTTATATTTTTCCCATTCCTCTCAAATCACCAGTTAAAAACTACTGATGGCTTTGCTTGTGCTGACCTGGACACCCACCTTGTTACTCAATTTACCTGGACCATCCAGTGCCAGGTGTCTTGGCTGGCTTTGCTTCTGACTTACTCTCTTTGTCTTTTCTTGTATTATATGGTGCCATCTGGGTCTAACAAAGACTGAAGAATCATTAAAAGACTAAGCATCAGCTGGACCAAGGAATCCCTACAGGTTTGTAGTAGATGTGAAACTTCATGTGAGTCCCCTAAAAAGTAAAGCACAGAATGGTTCTGACTCTGGTGCCTACTATTAGATCCCCTTTCCCTACCTTTACATCATGATTTGGCCACAGTGGAAGAAGATTAAATTAGGCCTAATAAAACTGGATATTACAGGATGGGGTTTTCCCCCATTTCTGAGAGGAGGGGGCTAAAGGGAGGGACTTTCAAATGTGAGACTGAGAAGAGAGGAGGGTGGAGAGTAGTGATCATAATTATAAATTATAAATTCTATACCTATTTTTACCTCTGTAGTATGTCCATACAAATGAACCATTCTGACACTTCTACTCTGTTAAAATTCCTATCTGGCCATAGATGCAGTTTCACACTCTAATGTCCACCTGTCTTCCACTCACCTTACTTATCTAGAACTAGCTATTACTCCAACCCAAAAGGCAAGATGGAAAACCCTAGATAGAAAACTATTTCAGCTATTCACAGTTCCCACTAAGGACAAATTGGATCCTTTCTTTGGATGGATGCTTTATTATACTGCAGTTCTCCCTCTTTCTATATACTTGGTTGCCCTCTATTTGAGGTGTTCCTTGCTGAACAAAGTGTGCAAAGTTTCAGTCCTTCTTAGAAGGGGGAAGAAAATATTCATATGAGGAAATACGGAGTCAAAGTTTGGAGCAGAGACTGAAGGAAAGGCCATCCAGAGACTGCCTCGCCTGGGAATCCAGCCCATATACATACAGCCACCACAGCCAGACAATATTGCTGATGCCAATAAGTGCATGCTCACAGGAGCCTGATATAGCTGTCTCCTGAGAGGACCTGCCAGAAAATGGCAAACACAGAGGCAAATGTTTGCAGCCAAACATTAAACTGAGAATGAGGTCCCCATTGGAGGAGTTAAAGAAAAGACTGAAGGAGCTGAAGGGATTTGAAACCACATAAGAAAAACAAAATTAACCAACCAGAGCTCCCAGGGACTAAACCACGACCCAGAGAGTACGCATGGACAGACCCATGGCTCCAGCTGCATATGTATCAGAGGATGGCCTTGCCGGGTATCAGTGGAAGAAGCCCTTGTTTCTGCTAATGTAAGGGAATGTCAGGATTGTGAGTTGAGAAGGGGTAGGTGTATGAGTGAGGGAGCACCCTCCTAGAAGAAGGGGGAGGGGAGATGGAATGGAGGTTTATGAATGGGAAACCGGAAAGGGGGATACCATTAGAAATTGAAAGAAAAAAATCATTAAAAAAATGAAGTGTTCCTTGCCTCCTCACATAAGCCCCTTCTTGCACCAATTGCCATGTCTTTTAATAAGCTTTAAAGAGCCTTCCAAGTCCAGTCTACTGCTCAACAGGACAAACTAGCGTTTCAGTTGGCAGAGACCCACACATTCTGAATTTAAAGTTTGATCAGACAAAAGCTTCTGATTTAGCTCTCTTAAGTTGTCAGTAAATGGATTTATTGACTCTGCTTTTGCCACCCAGCACATCTGATTTTAAATTCTAGAGTCTGCATCTTCAGCTACCTCTTCACTCCCCCTTCTCTAGTCATTTGTCTCTTGTCTGAAGCCATGTATACTTCCCAGAGTTCCCACCACATGGTCACTTCCCTGCTAGTAACAGCCCTGCTAGTAACATTGGCCCCACCAGGTGGGCAACTCTCTAGTTACTAAAATAAGTATTCCTCTCCTTAGAATAGAATTCACACATTTTCCTTGTCTCTTCTCTGTAGGAAGCCTGCTAAGTATACCAGGTTAC
The DNA here is from genome assembly GCF_021556685.1 of Rattus norvegicus. NCBI lineage: Eukaryota > Metazoa > Chordata > Mammalia > Rodentia > Muridae > Rattus > Rattus norvegicus. Next base: position 70,939,800 of record NC_141536.1, read on the forward strand.
TTAGGCACATATGGGTCCCTGAGATCTTATTCCTCCTTTTAAAAAAAATATTGGATATTATTTATTTACATTTCAAGTGTTATTTCCTTTCCTGGTTTCCTGTCCATAAGCCCTGATCCCATCCCCCTCCCCTTCTTCTATAAGGATGTTCCCCCTTCCCAACCAACCCTCCTTCCAGCTTCCCTGCCTTGACATTCCCCTATACTGGGGCCCGGAGTCTTGGCAGGACCAAGGGCTTCTGCTCCCCCTGGTGCCCAACAAGGCCATCCTCTTTTACAAATGCAGTTGAAGCCATAGGTGGTGGTCTGTCCATGTATACTCTTTGGGTAGTGATTTGGTCCCTAGGAGTTCTGGTTGGTTGTTATTGTTCTTTTTTATTAACTTTGACACTTTACAAACATTTATTTAACTATTTTAGGCAAATACTTTGAACAGCAAAGTCTCTCAGCATTTTGAAAGTGAACCAGGAAGTTCTTGATAGGCAGTTTCTCATGTGTTACAAAGGATCAAACTATTTGAATATTCTTTTTTTATGCAATTAAGCCATTTCCTTTCTAGTTAGTGTATAATATAAAGGTTCTCATTATGGTACTGGATACATATGCATCATTGTACTTTGTTTACATTAAGCAATACATTCTGAGCCCCTGTTTTTTGTCACCCATCTACTAATCCATTTTATCTTCCCCAATTTTTTTCATTATGAATGCATTTTATCTTTATTTTCTTTTATTGATTTTTTTTTTACATTTCAAATGTTATTGCCTTTCCTGGCTTCGTGGACATAAGCCCTCTATCCTATCCCCCTCCCCTTCTTTTATAAGGGTGTTCCCTTCCCCATCCAATCCCCCTTCCTGTCCTGCTCCCCCTGACATTCTGGTACACTGGGGGTCCAACCTTGGCAGGACCAAGGGCCTCTCCTTCTATTGTTGCCCTACACAGCCATCCTCTGCTACATATGCAGCTCGAGCCATGAGTATATAATCCATGTATATAGTCTTTGGGTAGTAGTTTAGTCCCTAGGAGCTCTGGTTGGTTGGCATTGTTGTTCTTATAGGGTTTCAAGCCCCTTCAGATACTTCAATCCTTTCTCTAATTCCTTCAATGGGGGGGGTAACCTATCCTCAGTTCACTGGTTTGCTTCTAGCATTCACTTCTGTATTTGTCATACTATGGCTGATCCTCTCAGGAGATGGTTAAATCAAGTTCCTATCACCATGCACTTCTTGGCTTTACCAATATTGTCTAATTTTGGTTACTGTGTATATATGGGCAGGATGCCTGGTATGGCCATTCGTTCAGTCTCTGCTCCAAACTTTGTCTCCATATCCCCACCTGTGAATATTTTTGTTTCCCCTTTTAAGAAGGACTGAAGCATCTGCCTTTTGGTTGTCCTACATCTTGAGCTTCATGTGGTCTGTGGATTGTATCTTGGGTAATTCAAGCTTTTGGGCTAACAGTCACTTATCCCTCCTAATATCCACTCTCTTCCTGCAACTTTCACAATTTTCCTCTGCCTTCATGGGGTTCGCTTCTTATTACAGACAGCTTGAACTCAGAAAATTATCATGCTCAACTTTCAAATCCTTTCATATGTTTCCACCCTTTATTACTACACAAGTCACAAATACAAACATGTTTTATATCTAAACCTGCTATTCTCATCTATTTCTTCCAAACTATGCCTGTCAGGGGTAAGATCTAGTTATGATGACAAAAGTAAAATTATATTTTCTGTAGTTTCATCTTTGTACGTGGGCAATAAAGGATGAAACTATATCTAAAACTTCATTGAACTATATATTATGAATAGAGTCCAGGCAATGAACAGAATACAGAAGAGGAAAAAAGTTTATGCAGGGGAATAGAAAATGTACTCCATGTGAACATTACAGAAGCATGCTTCAATTTTGTTGTTCTTGAGTTTTAATATAATCCTGATCCCTATTGATGTCTGTTTTTTTCTTGAGTAATTGAAGAATGAGACTTACTTTCTTCATAACAACAACATATTAATTCCTTAGATAAAGAATGAGAAAAATTGAAAGGGAAGAAATCAAAATATCACTATTTGCAGATGATATGACAGTATACTTAAATAACCCCAAAAGTTCCACCAGAGAAATACTTCATCTGATAAACAACTTTAGCAAAGTGTTGGTGTATAAAATCAACTTAAAAAAATCAGTAGCCTTCCTCTACTCAAAGGATAAAAAGGCTGAGAAAGAAATTAGGGAAATGACACCCTACACAACAGTCCCAAATAATATAAAATACCGCATTGTGACTTAACCAAGCAACTGAAAGATCTGTATGACAAGAACAGCAAGTCTCTGAAGAAAGAAATTGAGGAAGACTTCAGAAGACAGAAAGATCTCCCATGCTCATGGATTCGCAAAATTGATATAGTAAAGATGATCATTTTGCCAAAAGCAATCTACAGATTCAATACAATCCTCATCAAAATTCCTACTCAATTCTTTATAGAGATAGAAAGAGCAATTTGCAAATTCATTTGGAATAACAAAAAACCCAGGATAGCAAAAACTTTACTCAACAATAAAAGAAGATCTGGAGGAATCACCATCCCAGACTTCAAGCAGTATTACAGAGCAATAGTCATAAAAAAATGTATGTTGTTGGAACAGAGACAGAGGTCAGTGGAACAGAATTGAATACCCAGAAATGAACCCACACACCTATGGTCACTTGATCTTTGACAAAGAAGCTAAAACCTTCTAATGGAAGTAAGATAGCATTTTTAGCAAATGGTGCTGTTTCAACTGGAGGTTACCATGTAGAAGAATGCATATCAATCCATTCTCATCACTATGTACAAAGCTTAAGTCCAAGTGGATCAAGGACCTCCACATCAAACCAGATACACTCAAACTAATAGAAGAAAAAGTGGGGAAAAGTCTTCAGCACATGGGCACTGGGGAAAATTTCCTGAACAAAACACCAATGGCTTATGCTCTAAGATCAAGAATTGATAAATGGGACCTCATAAAACTGCAAAGCTTCTGTAAGGCAAAAGACACTGTCATTAGGACAAAACAGCAACCAACAGATTGGGAAAAGATCTTTACCAATCCTGCATCTGAAAGAGGTCTAATATGCAAAATATACAAAGAACTCAAGAAGTTAGACTCCAGAGAGCCAAATAACCCTATTAAAAATGGGGTACAGAGCTAAACAAAACATTCTCAACTGAAGACTATTGAATGGCCAAAAAGCACCTAAAGAAATTTTCAACATCCATAGTCATCAAGGAAATGCATTTCAAAACCACCCTGAAATTTCACCTCACAGTAGTCTGAATGGCTAAGGTAAAAATCTCAGGTGACAGCAGATGCTGGAATGAATGTGGAGAAAGAGGAACACTCCTCCATTGTTGGTGGGATTGCAAAATGTCACAACCACTCTGGAAATCAGTCTGGAGGTTTCTCAGAAAGTTGGACATTCCTCTACCTGAGGACCCAGCTATACCTCTCCTGGGCATATGCCCAAAACCTGCTCCAACATACAACAAAGACACATACTCCACTATGTTCATAGCAGCCTTATTTATAACACCCAGAAGCTGGAAAGAACCCAGATGCCCTTCAACAGAAGAATGGATTCATAAAATGTGGTACATCTATGCAATGGAGTACTACAGAGGTATCAAAAACAATGACTTCATGAAATCATAGGCAAATGGAATGAACTAGAAAATATCATCCTGAATGAGATAACACTATCACGGAAAAACACATTTGGTATGCACTCATTGATAAATGGATACTAACCAAAAAGCTCAAATTACCCAAGATGAAATTCACAGACCACAAGAAGCTCAAGAAGAAGGATGAACAAAATGTGGATGTTCCCTCTCCTTCTTAAAAAGGGAAAAAAATATCCATATTAGTGGATATGGAAGCAAAGTTTAGAGCAGTGACTGAAGGAATAGCCATTCAGAGCCTGACACACATGTGGCCCATTTATATGTGTGTGTGTGTGTGTGTGTGTGTGTGTGTGTGTGTGTGTATGGAAAGCCGCAATAACATTCGCCATCACAAGATGGCGCTGGCTTCCGCTGCGCCAGCCCGACTTCCTTTCAGGAAGCTAGCTGTGTGCACATGTGCAAGAGTGTGTTCGTGCCAAGTCTTTGCCCACCCCGGGGCGTGCCTATGAGATCATGGGTAAGCGACCAATCAGGCGTGGACGCGTCGTGCTAGGGATTTATAAGCAGCGCCTTTCTGGGCCCCGGGTCTCTCCTCTTCAAGATGTAATAAACGCTTTGCTGCAGAAGGATCCTGGTGTCCACGCATGTTCTTGCTGGCGGGACGATAGCGCGGGACATATATATATCAATATGGGCACTGAACCTAGATAAGATCGATGAAGCTAAAAAATGCATGCTGAAAGTCCCATATAGATCTCTCCTGAGAGACACATACAGAGGTCAATGCTAGCAGCAAACCTGAACTTGGAACAGGACCCCCTTGGAGGGAATTAGAGGAAGTACTGAAAGAGTTGAAGAAGCTTGCAACCCCATAAGGACAACAATGCCAATCAACCAGAGCTTCCAAGGACTAAACCACTACTGAAAGTCTATACATGGACTGACGCAGGGCTCCAAATGCATATGTAGCAGATAATGGCCTTGTTGGGGCACCAGTGGAAGGGGAAGCCCTTTGTTCTGCCAAGGTTTGTACTCCCAGTGCAGGGGAATATGCCTGGGGCAATAATGGGATGGATGGGGGAAAACCCATATGGGGGAGTAGTAGGGGATGGGGGGCTTGTGTAAAGAGACTGAGAAAGGGAATAAATTTTGAAATGTTAGTAAGGAAATACATCTAACAAAAAAGAATGAGAGAATCATCATCTCTGTTGATTGAAGTGTGTATGAGTTCAAGAGACATATAATAAATATTTCACTGGAGAGTGAGTTAAACTGCATCAAAATCTATCATGATTGCCATGTATAACGCTCTAAGTATTTTTTCTTTTTTTGTCTACTTATTTGATTTTTACTATCAGTTGACTTTATAATGAGAATAGAATTTCAGTCATACATGAAACATAATCATAGGAACAGGCTGGTGGGATTACAAACTTGTACAATCACTCTGGAAATCAATTTGGAGGATCCCCTGAAAATTGGAAATAGATCTACCTTAAGATCCATCAATACCACTCTTGGGAATATACCCAAAAGATGCCCCACCATGCCACAGGGACACAAATTCCACTATGTTCATAGTGGCCTAATTGTGATAGCCAGAAGCTGGAATCAACCCAGATGTACCACAACAGAATAATGGACATAGAAAATGTGGTTCATTTACACAATGGAATAATACTCAGCTATTAAGAATGAGGACATCTTGAGTTTTGCTAGCAAATGGATAGAACTAGAAAATATCATCTTGGATAAGATATCTCAGACCCAAAAGCATATGCATGGTATGTACTCCCTGATAAGTGCATATTAGTGAAAAAAAAGTACAAAGAACCCAAGAAACAGTCCACAGAACTCAGAAAGTTCAACAAGCTGAAAGGCCCAAGTGAGGATGCCTCAGTCACACTTGGGAGGGAGAAGAAAGTAACCAAAAGGGAGGAAGAATGGAGGGAACTGAGAGGAAAAGGGGGTGGGAGAGAGAGGTGAACATGATATGGTATTGGGTGGGGAAAAAGGACTGAAGCTCTGGTGGCCAGGAAAAAGAATGGAAGCAGGTAGCATCGAGAAATAGGAGGTTGGGAGGACCCTCCAGAATATACCAAAGACCTGAGAAGTGAGAAACTTTCAAGACTCAAAGGGAGAGATCTTTGATGAAATGCCCTACACTGGGAAGAGGTACCTTGCAGAGCTCACCTCCAGCAGAAAGACAGGACATCAAGTGAAGGATAGGGTTGCTATTCCACAGTCAAAACTGGGATCCAAAACTGTTCCTGTCTGAAAGAATTGCAGGGATAAAAATGTAGAAGAGTCTGAGGAAAAGAAGGTCCAGTGACAGGCCCAAAGTGGAATCCAGCTCAAGGGGAGGCCCCAAGGCATTACACTATTACTTAGACTATGGAGTGCTCACAAAAAAGGGGGAAGGGACTGTCATGATTTTCTTCAGAAAACAGCTGAAAGAATCAGATGCAGATATGTGCACCCAACCAATGAACAGAGTCTGCTGACCTCTCTGGTTGAATTAGGGAAAATCTGGAAGAAGTTGAGAAGGACAACCCTGTAGAAGGACTACCAGTCTCAGTTAACCTGGAGCCCAGAGCTTTCTCAGATACTGGGTCACCAACCAGGCAGCATATACTAACTGATATAAGGTCCCCAAAACATATATAGCAGAGGAGTCACTGGTTTTGTGTTCAGTCAGAAAAGATGCACCTAACCCTCAAGAGACTAGAGACCCCAGGAAGTTTAGAAGTCTTGTGAGGTGGGTGGGGTGGAGATATCCTCGTGGAGATGGGGATGGGGGTGGGAGGTGGCAGGGAAGAGGTATGGGATATAGAACAGTCAGAGGGTAGACCAGAGGGGAATAAAATCTGGAGTTTAAAAAAATTAATGATAATAATAATAATAATACAATTATCAGCCTGACCTAAGACCACATAGACACAAAAACCGAATGTCTTTAACTCATAACTCTTGATTGTTCTCACTATTCTATGTATATTTTCTTGTGTGTTGAGAGGGATAAAAGAGTGTAAAAGAAAATGGAGTTAGAGACTAAGATAATATAAAATATTATATATATGTTTTTGTTTGTTTTACTTATTGATTAAGTAGAATTTCACCAAGCTACTCAAATACAATTATGAAATTGTATAGAATTACAAACCTGAATACTTAGAATATTTTTTACAGTGGAGAGGCAAGATAATATTTTAAAACAATTATATTAATGTGTATCATATATTTACAAATTTTTACACACACACACACACACACACACAAATAGGATTCAGTGTCAAAAATAAATGCATCTTGCTCCAGGATGTGGTTGAATTTAGAGCCATGATTTTAATATAATAATATATTAATATTTATATTTACAATTAATTAATATTTCTAATATGAATATTTAATAATATATGAGTAGTTATAAAAAAGTATTTTGATGGGTGTTAACCCATTATATATACTATCCTTATAAGGACAGATTAGAAAAAAGACATATATAGAGGCAAACTACAAGGAAGACAATTATAAAATATAAGTTTGTGCAATCCACATAGAAAAGCCTAAAAATAATTTATCAGTACACTCTTTGGTTTTAGATATCTAAGTTCTATGTTTTTGCATAAACCAGATTCTCTAGAGTATACTGTTATGATAGTCCTACCAAGATACTACAATCATTTCTGTATATTTGTAGCTGACTGTGCCTGGAATATGTGCAAGCACAGATACTTTAAGAAACAAAGAAATTCCATACCTTTATATATGTAAATATCATGTAGAACTTTGAATGAAATCAGTATTTAATCAAAAATGAACATATAAGAACAGCATGTTTCAAATAATAATACATTAGAATAAAAATAATTGGAGTTTCATGTTTAAACAATAAAGTGATAGATGGCTTAGTATGTAAATTGCTTGCTATGCATGTTTGGAGATGTGAGTTTGAATTCCTAAAAGACACACAAAGTCAAAGGTGTCACAAGATACATTTGATATCACTGTGCTTCTATGCTCAGATGAGTGGTAGAGACAGGAAAATTACCTTGAATATTACAGGACAGCTAACCTGATATAGGAAGGGACTGCTGGCAGCAAATTTTATATGTGAAAGAACTAAAGATTGTTTAAAAATTACAGTACAAAACATATGGAAACTTCTTTTGATGAACTTCTGTTATAAGAAACACATAAAAATATTTAATTTTTAATTCAATGTTTAATATGAAAATGTTTTCTCAAAAGTCTTTTCATTGCCTCTTTTACATCTTTGTTTCTCAGACTGTAGATGATGGGGTTGAGCATGGGAATCCCAATGGTGTAAAATGTAGACACTATCATATCATGCTCCAGAGAATAGTTAGAACTAGGTCTTACATACATGAAGAGGATTGTGCCATAAAAAATGGACACCGCAGTGAGGTGAGCTCCACATGTAGAGAAGACTTTCCTTCTCCCTTCAGAAGAATTCATTTTCAGAATTGACAACAGGATGAAAGCATAGGAAATCAGAACAATGAGGATGGTGACTAGCTCTATGAAACTCACAAAGAAGAAAAGCAAGAGCTCATTTATATAAGTTTCAGAACAGGAAATAGCAAGTAGAGGAGGTATATCACAGAATATATGTTTGATTTCATTGGACTGACAGAAAGACAGTCTGAAAGTGGCCACTGTGTGGATAATAGCATGCACAATTCCACCAGCATAGGAAGCAATGATAAGTGGCACATAGATTTGAGGAGACATGCTCACTGCATACAGAAGTGGGTTGTGAATGGCTACATATCGATCATATGCCATTGCTGCCAAAAGAAAACATTCTGTGGTTCCAAATGTAACAGCAAGGAACATTTGTGTTGCACAACCATGAATTGAAATTATTTTGCTTTTAGACATAAAACCTACTAACATATTTGGGGTGATATCTGAAGAATAGCAGGCATCTACAGAAGACAACACACTAAGGAAACAGTACATAGGGTTGTGGAGCTGGGGATCTCCAACAACTAAGATAATAAGTCCTACATTTCCTATTAGAGTAAAAAGGTAAATTGCTAAGAATAGAAAAAAGAGAATGATCTGAAGTTCCTTATTGTCTGTGAGTCCCTTGAGGATAAATGAAGTAGCTTCTGTGATGTTCTTCATGTTGGAATCTCCTGCAACAATTTTGAAGATACTCAAGCTATGGTCCATAGTACTATAATAACAAGAGACAGTATATATGTCCATAAACAGACTAATTGATACATACCAATCCGTGGTCTAGGAGAAAATAACTATCATATGTGTACATAGTGTAATCATGTGTCACTTAAATACACTGAAATAGAGACACTGCTGTTTAATATTGTAGGGATGGATGTAGTGCTTAAAATTTTCTCATTGTCCAATGTAATCAACAAGAAATTTCAATAGAATTCTCCACAGATTATAATAAAACAATACTGAATTAAATGGAGACAAAATGATCTCTCTGAACAATAAAAAATGGTCTTCCAGAAAATAACTGTAAAGCTATCTCATTACCTAATGTAGCACAAAAATTTAAGATCAAAGACAGTGTGTACAAGTACAAAACTCATATGTGTACCCTGGAATGTATAGAAAAATAGAAATAAGCATGCAAAGATATAACATTGTAACTTTTTAACCAAGACTTCAAAACCATCATTAGAAACAATCTCCTTCAATGGATACTGATAGAAAAATGATGATGATGTATGGAAGAGTAAAATAATACACCAATCTCTCACTATGCTCTAAAATAATTCTAAGTATATCAATTATCATAAAGTTAGATTGGCTTACTGACAATGCTTGAGGGCAATACAGGGGAAACACTTCAAGATACAGGCAAGAAAACTCTGAAAAGAATTGTCATGGCAAAGAATATAATCCCGCAACAGACAATAAAAATTAAAAATATTAAATAGTTCTGTCCAACAAAGAAAATAATTACTAGAATGAAAACAGTCTATGCCCCTTCAAAAGTGATTTTGTTCAATATTTATCATGCAGGAGATTTTAATAAGTACTGTTATGAAATTACAATGAATCAACCATTCCACACATGTGGGACAAAGAAATGAATAGATAATTCTCAAAACAAAAAATGAATGAAAGAAAGAAAAAAGGAAAGAAGGAAAGAAGGAAGGAAGGAAGGAAGGAAGGAAGGAAGGAAGGAAGGAAGAGAAATTACCAAAATAGTTGAATCAATGGTAAATATTTTAGGAAAAATGAAAAATGAAAGTACTTTGAAATTCCTTCTCAACACAAATGTCTATCCATGTAAAACAAATGACAGCACGTAATCAAAAAAGAATACTTAATGTCTGATAAGTATGAAAACACATGCAACCATGTTGGAAATTTATATGATATTTCTGAAAAATATTGAATATGGAGAGCAAAATTTCTTCCAGTCCTCTACATATATCTCAAGTTCTCCACAGAGATAATTGTTTTTCCCCTAAAAAGTTGAATCAGCCAAGATATCCATCAGCATGTGAATGTGTAGAAGAAATATGGTACAAAAACAAGGTTAAAATTGGTCTGTACATAATTAAAAGTGAAATCATGTGGAAGAAATGGATAAAGCTGGGGATGATTTCTTAGCAAGGTAAAATAGAATTTGAAAAAGAACACTTATATTTGTTCTCACATGCAGAAATTGGATTTCCTTGTGTGTGTGTGTGTGTGTGTGTGTGTGTGTGTGTGTGTGTGTGTGTGTGTTTGGGGGTATGCTTCTGCCCAGAAAAAATACAAATAACAAGAAAATATCAAGGAAGAATATTGAGATAACAACAAAAATCAAGAGACATTTCCATAAATATTAATTGTAAACCCATAAAATATATCAATGGTGTATTCCTAAGAAGGGATAGCTATTGAAATCTATATAGTCTGGATAAATTGAACTTAGCATACATGTAAAATTCAAATAAATGATATATTCCCGATGACATTGCCAAGAATTTTGAACTAAACAGCTTGAATAAATGAGGTATAGGCATTTTTTTAAAAAAAAAACTAAGGCTGGGAATTTAGCTCAGTGGTAGAGCGCTTACCTAGGAAGCGCAAGGCCCTGGGTTCGGTCCCCAAATCCGAAAAAAAGAACAAAAAAAAAAAAAAAAAAGAAAAATTAAGCACAAAGACATTCTATAAAATCAAGTTTTTAGTGAAGCCAGGAATCATAGAAAACTATCTCACCACCTCAGTTGAGATCTATCTCACGATTTGATTTCATGGAATCGAATGAACATGGGAATTTAAAATGTGTATTCTTTTTAATTGATGAACAAAAGCCATGTGTAACATTAGATGTGAGGGCTTTTGTCTCAAAATTTGCTTCTTTATAAAATATATATACATTTGAATAAGTAAGGTATATGGTGGTTGATGGTCAAGAAGAATGACTATATGGGGGATTACATTTTCAAAGAAGGTACTGCAACATACCACACAAAGCAGTAAATCAAGATAAATATGCAATAACTTTTCATAAAGGATCCCAATGTTGATCACAAAAAATAAGTTTTAAAATTATATTATCTAAATTATGTGAATAAAGACCCAATCCAAATATTTAATTTTTTAGGTATACAAAATATTTTTCCTATTAATATATCTTCCTATATTATATCAGAATTAAATGTAAAACATTTTGAATAGTGTATCTTAATGAATTATATTTTCTCTTTATTTCTAGATTGAGAATACGTGATCTGTTGATATATCTATCTCTACCATACTCAGATACAGATAATCACCATTTAGTTTCCTATATTGTAGTGAGTGCAATTTATTTTCAATTAATGAAATTATAAAACCTATGTTATTGTGAATAATAATCAGCAATAAGTAGGGACCAATAATATCACCAATAAATAGATACCAAAGTGGATTCTATATAATAGAACTCTTGATACTTTATTCTATCAAAGTACTAGTCCCCTTAACAGGATATGGATTGAGTATATCCTTTAGATATATGTTGACTATTATTAATTCTTTGAAATTTGTGAGAAAAAATACATACTACTAAATTTGGAACAGACACACAAATATATATACATACATATATATATATATATATATATATATGTATGTATATATATTTACTCAAATGTATACGGCAATACTTGCTTTTACATTTCCAAGGAAGAGTTTCTTTTCAATATTTTGATGAAATTCAATATACATCAGGTATAGATAAATACACTTTATTTATCCAAGCAATAATCAGTAATTCAAAGTTTTTATACTATATGCAATAGGTAAAATTGAGGTACAAAAGTTTTTGGTCCAATGTTGTAATTATTGTAAAATTCTGCAAGTTAACTAAAATTTATTTTACCTGTGAAACCAACAAATTCATTGTTTATTCATTCAAGCAATATAGTAAATATTGAATGTTTATATCTACTCAATCAAATTCTGATGAATTCCCAAGAGATTACCCAAGGGGAATATTTACTAATTAGCAACTGGTTCAAAATAGAAACATAATAAAGTATTTCATCATAAAAGAATTAGTATTTTAGAAAACAAATTATAGGTCAATATTCAAGAAATGAATTAAATTTTCTAGTTTTTCATTTTGAATTCAAACATAGAAAACTCTCAAATTATTTTTTTATTAGGGAGAAAATAACCAGAAATGGTAAATATTTTGACATGGGTTTGAAATTTTGTTTCAAATTTCATTTCACTGACTTTATTTCCTCTTCCTGGTAATACAAGATGTTAATGTTTCAATTAATTATTCATTATGATAAGGTATAACGATGTGAAAAGTATCATTTTTGCATATCTGATGAATGGGTTCATGAACTTTTGATACATAGTATTAACTCAAATGAAATTATAACCTAATTTTTTGAGATAAGTCCATCATAAATATTAAGTTTAATATATTATTATAATAAATACTTATAAAATTCAAAAAGGCAAAATATAAAATTAAGACTTTGTTGGTCATATAATTCTATTGATTGTGACTACCCTCAATTTTCATAAATAAAATCATATATTATATAATATACTATTTTCACAAACAAATGCAATTAACAGACATAGATCTCAGATGTATAAGAAAACATACCTGACCAAATAAATGCATATGCCGAAAGGTCATAGAGAAATTTGCTGTTAACAAATAAAATGATATGAAGCTCTTTCCATCTTAATCAATATTCCAGGTGCTTTATACAATATTTAAATTGTAATAGTAGAGAACATATGGTTCTCATTTTATGGATGAGCAGTTAGAAATCTAATATAACTTTGCATGCTAGTATATTCTATGTTTGTAATCTAAACAATTGCTAGGGTAAGTCAATAAGACTGGATTCTTGAGGACTATCTAGGCTATACTGGAACAACAAGCTTAAAGTTTTGTACAAACTTTGAGGTAGTGAAATTATTAGCTATTCAGGTAAATATCATGACTCATAAGCAAATCTCAATAAATCTGAAGTACCAAGTACCATCAATAACAAAGAAATTAATGCGAAAATGAAAATATGTAATAATGTCACAAGTTTGAAAATAATATTGATGTACTGTTAGTACATATCTGCAAAGAAATCAATCTTGAGCAGAACCTTAACAACTTATCAGTATATAAAACTGAGAATAGGCTGGATCCCCAGGTGGGGCAGGCACTGAATTGCCATTCACTCAGCCTTTGCTCCAAACTTTTTCTTCATATCTCCTCCTATGAATATTTTGTTCCCCCTTTTAAGAAAGACGGAAACATCTACACTTTGGTTGTCCTTCTCAACCCCTTAAGAACAATACAAATGGGAGGAGAAGCCCTTTGTCCTGCCAAGGTGGACCCCGCACGCCCCTGCCCAGTGTAGGAGAATGTCAGGGCAGGGAGATGGGAAGAGGTGGGTGGTTGGGTGGGGGAAACACCCTCATAGAAGAAGGGGAGGGGAGATGGGGTAGGGGTTTTAGGGACAGGAAACCGGAAAAGGGAAACCAGGAAAGGGAATACCATTTGAAATGTAAATAATAACTTTTGAATAAAAAAACTGTTGAACAGGTGTATCACAATGGTGTATAGCAGAGAAAGCAGTTTATCAGTTCCTAGATAATACTGAAATGTAAATAAAAATGAAAACAAAAATAAAACTGAGAATTGTTAATACAAATCTTCTTAAATGATATTTTAATATGGTGTATCTCTTATAGCACTTGGGATTATTTGTCATAAGTCATTATTGGATGGAAGTGAAATTTGACCATAATTTATTAATTCCTGTAAATAACAAGAACATGTATATATTAGAACAGTGAAATTCAATTCCCAAGAGAAACTAACTCAATTTCAAAGAATTTATTGAATAGCTTAATTATTTTTAAAGTGGTTACTCTTTTTTGATCCATTGTATTCACTTTAGAATTTTTGTCAGTCCTTTTTGTCATGAAATGTCACTTCATAAAGTCCGTATCTGATTCATATTTTATTCTGCATTTCATTGTTCAAATGGTCCCCTTGATTACTTTGAAATAATCAAAATTACCTAAGTATATACTGGTCCTGAGAGTCAGTGTGTTCTCTCTCACTGTGGAACATCCTGTGTACTTTAAGAGGACCCAATGGGTCTGGCTTGAAAAATAAGACATAATTATGTTCCTACCTTTTCTTGACTGACAGAAAGTTCTCTCAATCTCCTGTAAAAGATTTAGAAATTTTAGTTTTAGGTTTTAAACTGAATAATATGCCTCAAAAAATAACTGTAAAATGGAACTTTGTCCAGCCAAAATGAGATTACACATCTAACAAGTAGACATAATGGTCATTAGAACAAAAGAGACACTGTGGAGAATAGAGACAGTGTCTTCAGGGGAACAGACTAGCTAGCAGTCTGAGCTAGCAGAAAGTACCATCTGGAAGGTGAATGGCCCAGTCAAAATCTGTATGCAATTATTTGCAGAAAGAAAACAATATCTCTAAAATTTATTAGAAAGAATTAAAAAAAAACAAAAAACAAAGCCTAAAAGGCTCCATGTAACCAAAGCAATTCTGAGAAAGAAAAAGGGGAGTGAAATTCAGCCGGCATGGTTTTTGGCTAGTGATGGGTTGCAAACCCACTGGGCTCCCAGCAGCATCTGTGGGACTTCAAGAGTGTTTGTACCAGATGCTGTGAGTGCATAGGATCTTCTAGGATGACTCAGGCTGGGCTGTCTTCAGAGGAGCAGACTAGTTAGCAGTCTGACCTAGAAGAAAGCACCAACAGATGTCCTGAATGGAGAGGATCTCCTGGGATGCCTCACGCTGTGGTGTTTTCTGGGGAGCAGATTAGTTAGCAGTCTGCTCTGGCAGAAAGCATAATCCAGAAGTGGAGTGACACAGTCAAAATCTTTATGCAATTATTTACAGAAAGAGAACAAATTCTCTAAAATTCATCAAAAAGAAAAAAGAAAACTAAAAGACTCCATGTAACCAAAGCAATTCTGAGTAAAAAAATTAATGTGAAAGAAATTATCAGTTTCAAATTTTACTACAGAACCAAAATAACAAAGAAAGCTGAGTACAGCTTTCTGCCAGGATAGACGGCTAGATAATCTGATCCCTAGAAGTCACCATAGCCTGAGTATCCCAGGAGGTCTGCTGAACTCAGGGAATCTGCCTAAAGGCATCCCAGTAGATCCACTGCACACAGGGAAACTGGGGAACTGATTGCCAGCTTGTCTGCTCCCCTGAAGACACTACAACTTGAAAGCTTCCCATGAGTTCCTTTTCACACAAAGCAACTGGGAATCCCATACCACAGTGTGAAGATATCCCAGGATCTCCACAGCATAAAGGGTAACTGAGGCAAGAGAATAAAAGCTTCTCTGGAGCTATGCTGCACACAAGAAAACAGAAAACACAGTTCATATACACTCCTGGAGAAGAGCTTCACCCAGGACGACAGCTTGATGGCTTCTCTGCAGACCCAATAGTCTGAAGACCTCCCAGGAGAACTACTGAATACAGGGCAACAGGTAAGAAGCTTCTCTGCTTCTTTGAAAACCCCACAGTGAGAAGGCCCCACAGGAGGTCTGCTACAACCAGGGCCACAGACCTACAGGAGAACTGAAGAAACCCAAGAACAAAAGAGGCAGGCTTCAGATAGAGTCATCCAGATCAGCAAACAACAGGGATAACAAGATGGCAAGAGGCAAGCACAAGACCATAAGTAACAGAAATCAATATACATGGGTATCATCAGAACCCAGTTCTCCCACTACAACAAGCCATAAATATACCAACACACCTGAAAATCAGGAAGCTGAACTAACATGCTATCTCTTGAAGATTATAGAGTCCTTTAAGGAGGATATAAATAACTCACTATGAAAGACCCCCTCCGCCATGAGTCTTAACTCAGAGCTGCAACAGGCTTGAACGAGCCCAAGCACGCCCAAATACCTAGGGCCGAGTCACCGTTAAAACTAACAGACCGTAAAAGGAAAGGAATACAGAACAGACTAGGAGTACAGGATCTGACTCACAGGCCACCTGGCAGGAAGGGATAAGCCCCTAGCCCCCTACATTCAGGACGTCCCAGCCCGCACATACTCTCTTACCACGTTACAATCTCATTCGAATATGATTCAAACCTGCCAATGTGTGTAGCTATACCTTATTACCTCATCATGTGAAATAACCAATCATATGTAAACATGTCTATATGCCTCGTTTAAATCCACCAATACCCATAACTATGCATTTGCTTCTGCTTCCCCAAACCCTATAAAAGCCCCATGCTGGAGCTGCTGGGCACGCAAGTCCTCCAAAGAGATTGTGTGCCCACAGGTACCTGTGTTTTCCAATAAACCGTCTTGGTGATTCCATCCGAGTGGCCTCAGCTTAGTCATTGGGCGCTTGGGTCTCCTCCTGAGGGAAAGGTCCTCTCCGGAGGTCTTTCAACTAAAGGAAATACAGGAAAACACAGATAAACAGATAGAAGTCCTTAAAGAGGAAACAAATAAATCCCTTAAAGACATATAGGAAAACACAATTAAACTGGTGAAGGAATTGCATAAAGCCATCCAAGACCTAAAAGGAAAGGTAGAAAAAATAAAGAGAATACAAGTGAAGCAAGCCCGGAAACTTAGGAAACTTAGGAAAGAGGTCAGGAATTACAGATATAAGCATCACCAACAGAATGCAAGTGTTAGGAGAAAGAATTCCAGGTGTAGAAGATACAGTAGAGTAGATTGACACAACTGTCAAGGAAATTCAAAACATAAAAAATACCTAACTTGAAACATCCAGGAAATTCAGAACACAGTGAAAAGATCAAATCTAAGCATAATTAGAATAGAGGGGAATGAAAATTCCCAACTCAAAGGATCTGAAAACATCTGCAACAAAATCATAGAAGAAATCTTTCTCAACCAAAGAACGATAATTGTAAAGGTATAAGAAGTCTATGGAACACCAAATAAATGGAAACAGAAAAGAAAATTTTTCATCACATAATGATCAACACACTAAATTCACTGAACAAAGAATACTAAAACCTGCAAGGAAAAAAGGGGTAAGTGACTTATAAAGGTAAGACCTATTAGAATTACACTAGATTTCTCAACAAAGGCACTAAAAGCCAGTCTGGTCAGAGATCATGCAGACTCTAAGAACGCACAAATGTCAACTCAGGCTACTATATATAGCAAAACTACCAATCAACATAGAGACACCAAACTATTCTAGGACAAAACCAAATCCAAATAATATCTATCTAAGAATCCAGGTCTACAGAGGATTCTAAAAGTAAAATTCCAGCACAAAGAGGATATTTACACAAGAGAAAAGACAAGATATTAATCATCTCACATGAAAGTCAAAAGGAGAGGGCCACATGCACATAATGCCATCTACATAAGTAAATGTAACAGAAACTAACAATCATCTGTCTATAATATCTTTCAATGAAAATGGACTCAAATCACCCATAAAAACATAAGCTAACAGACTGCATACACAAACAGGATCCAGCATTTTGCTGCATATAAGAAATGCACCTCAATAACAAAGATAGATACTGCCTTGGAGTAAAAGGCTATAAATGGCCCCAAGAAACGAGCTGGAGTTGCCAACCTAATATCCAATAAAATAGACTTTCAACCAAAAGTTTTCAAGTGATATAAGGAAGCACACTTCATATTCATCAAAGGGAAAAATCCACCAAAATCTCAATTCAGAATATCTATGCACCAAGTGCAAGGGCATCCATATTTATAAAAAGGAACTTTACTGAAGCTCAAAACACACATTGAACACCAGACAACAATAATGGGAGATAACAACACACACTCTCACTAATGGACAGGTCATTGAAACAGAAACTAAAGAGAGACACATGGAAACTTAAGATGTTATGAACCAAATGGATTTATCGTATATTTACAGAACATTTCACCCTAAAACAAAAAAAAAATAGGTCTTTTTCTCAGCACCTCATGTTACCTTCTTGAAAATTGATCATATAATTGGTCACAAAACAAGCCTCAACCAATACAAGAAGATTGAAATAATCTCATGCATCCTATCAGATCACCACGGTCTAAGGGTGATCTTCAATAATAATAACAACAACAAAATAAACAAACAAACAGAAAGCTCACATACACATGGAAGTTGAACAATGCTCTACTAGATGATAACTTGATTAAGGAAAAAATAAAGAAATTAAAGACTTCCTAGAATTTAATAAAAATTTTGACACAACCTACCCAATCTTATGGGACATAATGAAAGTACTGCTAACATGAAATTTCATAGCACTAAGTGCCCTGGTAAAGAAATTGGATAGAACTTACACTAGAAACTTAAGAATACACCTGAGGCTCTAGAAGAAAAAAAGATCAATGCCCACAAGACGAGTAGAAGTCAGGAAATAGTCAAACTCATAGCTGAAATCAATCAAATAGAAACAAAGAGAACTAGACAAAGAATCAAGAAAACCAAAAGCTACTTCATTGAGAGAATCAACAAGATAGATAAACCCCAAGCCAAAGTAATTGGATGTCCCAGAGATGAAGAAAAGGGAAACATAACAACTGAAATGGAGAAAATTCAAAAAATCATCAGATCCTACTATGAAAGCCTATACTCAGCAAAACTGTAAAATCCAGGTGAAATGGATAATTTTCTAGACAGATATAACATACCAAGTTGGATCAAGAGCAGTTAAACTATGTAAACTGGCCCATATCACTTAAGGAAATAGAGGAAACCCCCAAACCAAAAAAAAGCTAAGGGTCAGAATTCTACCAGACCTCCAAAGAAGACCTAATGCCAATATTTCTCAAACTATTCCATAAAATATAAACAAAAGGAGTACTACCTAATTCATTCTATGAAGCCACAATTACTCTGACACCTAAATCACACAAGGACTCCAAAAAAAAAAAAAAAAAGAGAACATCAGATGAATTTCACTTTTGAATATTGATGCAAAATACATAATAAAATTCTTGTAACCAAGTCCAAGAACACATCAAAACCATCATTCACCGCAATCAAGTAGGCTTCATCATAGGGATGCAAGGTTAGTACAATCTATGAAAATTCATTAACTTAATCCTCTATATAAATAAATTCAAAGAAAAAATGACATGATCTTTTCCTTAGATGCAGAAAAAAGCATTTGACAAAATACAACAGCCCTGCGTGTTAAAATTATTGGAGATATCAGGAATACAAAGCCCATTCCTAGACATAATAAAAGCAATTTGCTGCAAACAAACACCCAATATCAAATTGAATCTACATACTTGAAATAGATACTAGGAGCAATCCCACTAAAATCAAGTACAAAACAAGGATGCCCACTCTCCCATATCTATTGAATATTGTACTCAAAGTTCTAGCTAGAAGAGTAAGACAATAAAAAGGGATCAAGGAGATACAAATTGGCAAAGGAGAAATAAAGGCATCACCATTTGCAGACAATATGTTAGTATACATGAGCAATGCCAAAAATTGTACAAGAGAACTTCTATATCTGATAAACAATTTCAGCAAAGTGGCTGGATATAAAATTAACTCAAATAAGTCAATAGCCTTCATTTATACAAATGAAAAACAGGATAGAAAAATATAGGAAACAACTCCCTTCACAATAGCCACAAATAATATGAAATACCTTGGGATAACTCTAACCAAACATGTTAGAGACAATAACATCAAGTATTTCAAGAAAGAAATTGAAGAATATCCCAGAAAATGAAGAGTTATCGTATGTTTATGAATTGACATAATTAACATAGTGGAAATGGCCATCTTTCCCAAGGCAATCAACAGATTCAATGCAATCCCGCTTAAAAAACCACCACAATTCTTTGAAGATATAGAACAATTGTCAAATTCATCTAGAAAGGCAGAAAACACAGAATAATAAAAACAATTCCTATCAATAAAAAAATCATCATCACTGACCTCAAGCTATTCTACAGACCAATTGTGATAAAACCTTCATTGAATTTGTACAGAAACTGACAGATTGATCAATGGAATAGAATTGAAGACCCAGAAATGAAAACACACACACTTATGAAGGGTTGATCTTTGAAAAAGAAGCCAAAAATATACAAGGGAAAAACCAAAGCATCTTCAATAAATAGTGCTGGTCTAACTAGCTGTTTGTATGTTGAAAAATAAAAAATAGATCCATATTGGTTCCCTGGCACAAAGCTCAAGTCCAGGTGGAAAAAAAAGCCCTCAACATAAAACCAGATACACTAAATCTAATAGAAAAAAAGTGGGAAAGAGGCTTGAACAGAACTCTGATGACTCATACTCTAAGATCAAGGATTGAAAAAAGGTACCTCATGAAACTGGAAAGCTTCTGTAAGGCAAAGGACATTGTCAATAGGACAAATCTGATACCTATAGATTGAGAAAAATTTTCACTAAACCCACATCTTATAGATGTCTAATGTCCAATATACATAAAGAACTCAAAAAGTTAACCAGTAGAAAACCAAGCAACCCCTCCCCTAAAAAAATGGGGAATAGAACAAAGCAGAATTCATAACAGAAGAATCTCCCAAAGATGAGAAACACCTAAAGAAATGTTCAAAACCTTACTAATCAGGGAAATGAAAATAAAAACAATCCTGAGATTCCACCTTACTCCTATCAGAATGGCCTCCAGTAATAGCACATGTTGACTAGGATGTGGAGAAAGAAACACCTTCTTCATTGCTGGTGGAATGGCAAACTGGTACAACCACTCAGGAAATTAATCTTTAGGTTCCTCAGAAAATTGGAAATAAATCTATCTGAAGACCCACATATAACACACAAAATATGCCCCACCATGCCACAGGAGCACATGTTCCATTATGTTTATAATAACCTTGTTTGTGAAAGCCAGACATGAAAACAACCAAGCTGTCCTATGACAGAAGAATGGATACAGAAAATGTGGCTCATTTACACAATGGAATATCACCCAGCTATTGAGAATGAGGAAATTCTGAGTTTGTTAGCAAATGGATTGAATTAGAAAATATCATCATGAGTGAGTGAAATGCTGACTCAAAAGAACATGCATTGTATATACTCATTAATTAGTAGATATTAGCTATGAAATGTACAGAATACCCATGATACAATCCACTAAACCCAGAAAGGTTAACAAGCTTAAGGGCCCAAGTGAGGACACGTCAATTCCACTTGTGAGGGAGAAAAATTCAATCACAGGAAGGGAGATGGAGGAAGGGAACTAGGTGGAAAAGGAGACATGGAGGGGAAGAACATGGTTAGGTATTGGGTAGGGTAAAATGACTGAAGCCTTGAAAGCCAGTTGAAAGAATGGTAACAGGCACTCTTACAAGGTAGGATGTAGGGGAACTCTCCAGAATATACCAGAAACCTAGGAGTGAGAGACTTTCAGGATTCAAAGAGAGGGACTCTCAAATAAATGCCCTATAGTGGGGAGAGGAAACCTGTAGAGCCCACCTCCAGCAGAAAGAGAGCATTAAGTGTGGAATGTAACTACCCCACAGTCAAAACTTCTGACCAACAAACTTCTGTTCCTGTATGAAAGGACTTTAGGAACAAAAGTGGAGAAGGACCTGAGAGAAAGGAGGTCCAGGGATAGTCCCAACGTGGGATCCAGCTCAAGTGTAGGCCCCAAGGTCTGACACCATTACTGAAGCTATGGAGCATTCATAAAATGGGACCTATTGAGACTGCCCACTAAAGACACAACTGAAAGAGTTAGAAAGCAAATATTTACACCCAACCACTGGACAGAAGTTGCTGACCTCTGTGGTGGAATTAGGGAAAAGCTGGAAGAAGTTGAGGAGAAGGGTGACTCTGTAGGGACCAGTAATCTTTTTTTTTCCCCAACATTTTTTTTATTAATTTGAGTATTTCTTATATACATTTCGAGTATTATTCCCTTTCCCGGTTTCCGGGCAAACATCCCCCTCCCCCCTCCCCTTCCTTATGGATGTTCCCCTCCCAACCCTCCCCCCATTGCCGCCATCCCCCCCAACAGTCTAGTTCATTGGGGGTTCAGTCTTAACAGGACCCAGGGCTTCCCCTTCCACTGGTGCTCTTACTAGGATATTCATTGCTACCTATGAGATCAGAGTCCAGGGTCAGTCCATGTATAGTCTTTAGGTAGTGGCTTAGTCCCTGGAAGCTCTGGTTGCTTGGCATTGTTGTACATATGGGGTCTCCAACCCCTTCAAGCTCTTCCAGTTCTTTCTCTGATTCCTTCAACGGGGGTCCTATTCTCAGTTCAGTGGTTTGCTGGGGGCGTTCGCCTCTGTATTTGCTGTATTCTGGCTGTGTCTCTCAGGAGCGATCTACATCCGGCTCCTGTCGGTCTGCACTTCTTTGCTTCATCCATCTTGTCTAATTGGGTGGCTGTATATGTATGGGCCACAGGTGGGGCAGGCTCTGAATGGGTGTTCCTTCAGTCTCTGTTTTAATCTTTGCCTCTCTCTTCCCTGCCAAGGGTATTCTTGTTCCCCTTTTAAAGAAGGAGTGAAGCATTCACATTTTGATCATCCGTCTTGAGTTTCATTTGTTGAATTACCCTAGGCATCTAGGGTAATTCAAGCATTTGGGCTAATAGTCACTTATCAATGAGTGCATACCATGTATGTCTTCCTGTGATTGGGTTAGCTCACTCAGGATGATATTTTCCCGTTCCAAACATTTGCCTACGAATTTCATAAAGTCATTGTTTTTGATAGCTGAGTAATATTCCATTGTGTAGATGTACCACATTTTCTGTATCCATTCCTCTGTTGAAGGGCATCTGGGTTCTTTCCAGCTTCCGGCTATTATAAATAAGGCTGCGATGAACATAGTGGAGCACGTGTCTTTTTTATATGTTGGGGTATATTTTGGGTATATGCCCAAGAGAGGTATAGCTGGATCCTCAGGCAGTTCAATGTCCAATTTTCTGAGGAACCTCCAGACTGATTTCCAGAATGGTTGTACCATTCTCAACCCCAACAACAATGGAGGAGTGTTCCTCTTTCTCCGCATCCTCGCCAGCATTTGCTGTCACCTGAGTTTTTGATCTTAGCCATTCTCACTGGTGTGAGGTGAAATCTCAGGGTTGTTTTGATTTGCATTTCCCTTATGACTAAAGATGTTGAACATTTCTTTAGGTGTTTCTCAGCCATTCGGCATTCCTCAGCTGTGAATTCTTTGTTTAGCTCTGAACCCCATTTTTTAATAGGGTTATTTGTCTCCCTGCGGTCTAACTACTTGAGTTCTTTGTATATTTTGGATATAAGGCCTCTATCTGTTGTAGGATTGGTAAAGATCTTTTCCCAATCTCTTGGTTGCCGTTTTGTCCTAACCACAGTGTCCTTTGCCTTACAGAAGCTTTGCAGTTTTATGAGATCCCATTTGTCGATTCTTGATCTTAGAGCATAAGCCATTGATGTTTTGTTCAGGAAATTTTTTCCAGTGCCCATGTGTTCCAGATGCTTCCCTAGTTTTTCTTCTATTAGTTTGAGTGGGTCTGGTTTGATGTGGAGGTCCTTGATCCACTTGGACTTAAGCTTTGTACAGGGTGATAAGCATGGATCGATCTGCATTCTTCTACATGTTGACCTCCAGTTGAACCAGCACCATTAGCTGAAAATGCTATCTTTTTTCCATTGGATGGTTTTGGCTCCTTTGTCAAAAATCAAGTGACCATAGGTGTGTGGGTTCATTTCTGGGTCTTCAATTCTATTCCATTGGTCTATCTGTCTGTCTCTGTACCAATACCATGCAGTTTTTATCACTATTGCTCTGTAATACTGCTTGAGTTCAGGGATAGTGATTCCCCCTGAAGTCCTTTTATTGTTGAGGATAGCTTTAGCTATCCTGGGTTTTTTGTTATTCCAGATGAATTTGCAAATTGTTCTGTCTAACTCTTTGAAGAATTGGATTGGTATTTTGATGGGGATGGCATTGAATCTGTAGATCGCTTTTGGTAAAATGGCCATTTTTACTATGTTAATCCTGCCAATCCATGAGCATGGGAGATCTTCCCATCTTCTAAGGTCTTCTTCAATTTCTTTCTTCAGTGTCTTGAAGTTCTTATTGTACAGATATTTTACTTGCTTGGTTAAAGTCACACTGAGGTACTTTATATTATTTCGGTCTATTATGAAGGGTGTCGTTTCCCTAATTTCTTTCTCAGCTTGTTTCTCTTTTGTGTAGAGGAAGGCTACTGATTTATTTGAGTTAATTTTATACCCAGCCACTTTGCTGAAGTTGTTATCAGCTTTAGTAGTTCTCTGGTGGAACTTTTGGGATCACTTAAATATACTATCATATCATCTGCAAATAGTGATATTTTGACATCTTCTTTTCAGATCTGTATCCTCTTGACCTCCTTTGTTGTCTGATTGCTCTGGCTAGAACTTCAAGAACTATATTGAATAAGTAGGGAGAGAGTGGGCAGCCTTGTCTACTCCCTGATTTTAGTGGGATTGCTTCAAGTTTCTCTCCATTTAGGTTAATGTTAGCAACTGGTTTGCTGTATATGGCTTTTACTATGTTTAGGTATGGGCCTTGAATTCCTATTCTTTCCAGGACTTTTATCATGAAGGGGTGTTGAATTTTGTCAAATGCTTTCTCTGCATCTAATGAAATGATCATGTGGTTTTGTTCTTTCAGTTTGTTTATATAATGAATCACGTTGTTGGTTTTCCGTATATTGAACCATCCCTGCATGCCTGGGATGAAGCCTACTTGATCATGGTGGATGATTGTTTTGATGTGCTCTTGGATTCGGTTTGCCAGAATTTTATTGAGTGTTTTTGCATCGATATTCATAAGGGAAATTGGTCTGAAGTTCTCTTTCTTTGTTGGGTCTTTGTGTGGTTTAGTTATAAGAGTAATTGTGGCTTCACAGATGGAATTCGGTAATGCTCCATCAGTTTCAATTTTGTGGAATAGTTTGGATAATATTGGTATGAGGTCTTCTATGAAGGTCTGATAGAATTCTGCACTAAACCCGTCTGGACCTGGACTCTTTTTGGTTGGGAGACGTTTAATGACTGCTTCTATTTCCTTAGGAGGTATGGGGTTGTTTAACTGGTTTATCTGTTCCTGATTTAACTTCAGTACCTGGTGTCTGTCTAGGAAATTGTCCATTTCCTGCAGATTTTCAAGTTTTGTTGAATATAGGCTTTTATAGTAAGATCTGATGATTTTTTGAATTTCCTCTGAATCTATAGTTATGTCTCCCTTTTCATTTCTGATTTTGTTAATTTGGACGCACTCTGTGTCCTCTCGTTAGTCTGGCTAAGGGTTTATCTATCTTGCTGATTTTCTGAAAGAACCAACTTTTGGTTCTGTTGATTCTTTCTATGGTCCTTTTTGTTTCTACTTAGTTGATTTCAGCTCTGAGTTTGATTATTTCCTGCCTTCTACTCCTCCTGGGTGTATTTGCTTCTTTTTGTTCTAAAGCTTTTACGTGTGCTGTCAAGCTGCTGACATATGCTCCTTCCTGTTTCTTTCTGCAGGCACTCAGCGCTATGAGTTTTCCTCTTAGCACAGCTTTCACTGTGTCCCATAAGTTTGGGTATGTTGTACCTTCATTTTTCATTAAATTCTAAAAAGTTTTTAATTTCTTTCTTTATTTCTTCCTTGACCAGGTTATCATTGAGTAGAGCATTGTTCAATTTCCACGTATATGTGGGCATTCTTCCCTTATTGTTATTGAAGACCAGTTTTAGGCCGTGGTGGCCCGACAGCACGCATAGGATTATTTCTTTCTTTTTGTACCTGTTGAAGCCCGTTTTTTGACCAATTATATGGTCAGTTTTGGAGAAAGTACCATGAGGAGCTGAGAAGAAGGTATATCCTTTTGCTTTAGGGTAGAATGTTCTATAAATATCTGTTAAGTCCATTTGGCTCATGACTTCTCTTAGTCTGTCTACGTCTCTGTTTAATTTCTGTTTCCATGATCTGTCCATTGATGAGTGTGGGGTGTTGAAATCTCCTACTATTATTGTGTGAGGTGAAATTTGTGTTTTGAGCTTTAGTAAGGTTTCTTTTACGTATGTAGGTGCCCTTGTATTTGAGGCATAGATATTTAGGATTGAGAGTTCATCTTGGTGGATTTTTCCTTTGATGAATATGAAGTGTCCTTCCTTATCTTTTTTGACGACTTTTAGTTGAAAATTGAATTTATTTGATATTAGAATGGCTACTCCAGCTTGCTGCTTCTGACCATTTGCTTGGAAAGTTGTTTTCCAGCCTTTCACTCTGAGGTAGATCTGTCTTTGTCTCTGAGGTATGTTTCCTGTAGGCAGCAGAATGCAGGGTCCTCGTTGCGTATCCAGTTTGTTAATCTATGTCTTTTTATTGGGGAGTTGAGGCCATTCATGTTGAGAGATATTAAGGAATAAAGATTATTGCTTCCTGTTATATTCATATTTGGATGTGAGGTTATGTTTGTGTGCTTTTCTTCTCTTTCTTTTGTTGCCAAGACGATTAGTTTCTTGTTTCTTCTAGGGTATAGCTTGCCTCCTTATGTTGGGCTTTACCATTTATTATCCTTTGTAGTGCTGGATTTGTAGAAAGATATTGTGTAAATTTGGTTTTGTCATGGAATATCTTGGTTTCTCCATCTATGTTAATTGAGAGTTTTGCAGGATACAGTAACCTGGGCTGGCATTTGTGTTCTCTTAGGGTCTGTATGACATCTGTCCAGGATCTTCTGGCTTTCATAGTTTCTGGCGAAAAGTCTGGTGTGATTCTGATAGGTCTGCCTTTATATGTTACTTGACCTTTTTCCCTTACTGCTTTTAATATTCTTTCTTTATTTTGTGTGTTTGGTGTTTTGACTATTATGTGATGGGATGTGTTTCTTTTCTGGTCCAATCTATTTGGAGTTCTGTAAGCTTCTGGTATGCCTATGGGTATCTCTTTTTTTAGGTTTGGTAAGTTTTCTTCTATGATTTTGTTGAAGATATTTACTGGTCCTTTGAGCTGGGAGTCTTCACTGTCTTCTATACCTATTATCCTTAGGTTTGATCTTCTCATTGAGTCCTGGATTTCCTGTATGTTTTGGACCATTAGCTTTTTCTGCTTTACATTATCTTTGACAGTTGAGTCAATGATTTCTATGGAATCTTCTGCTCCTGAGATTCTCTCTTCCATCTCTTGTATTTTGTTGGTGAAGCTTGTATCTACAGCTCCTTGTCTCTTCTTTTGGTTTTCTATATCCAGGGTTGTTTCCATGTGTTCTTTCTTGATTGCTGCTATTTTCATTTTTAATTCCTTCAACTGTTTGATTGTGTTTTCCTGGAATTCTTTCAGGGATTTTTGTGTCTCCTCTCTATGGGCTTCTACTTGTTTATTTATGTTTTCCTGGAATTCTTTCAGGGATTTTTGCGATTCCTCTCTGTAGGCTTCTACTTGTTTATTAATGTTTTCCTGTGTTTCTCTAAGGGAGTTCTTCACGTCTTTCTTGAAGTCCTCCAGCATCATGATCAAATATGATTTTGAAACTAGATCTTGCTTTTCTGGTGTGTTTGGATATTCCATGTTTGTTTTGATGGGAGAATTGGGCCCCGATGGTGCCATGTAGTCTTGGTTTCTGTTGCTTGGGTTCCTGTCCTTGCCTCTCGCCATCAGATTATCTCTAGTGTTACTTTGTTCTGCTATTTCTGACAGTGGCTAGACTGTCCTATAAGCCTGTGCGTCAGGAGTGCTGTAGACCTGTTTTCCTGTTTTCTTTCAGCCTGTTATGGGGACAGAGTGTTCTGCTTTCGGCCGTGTAGTTTTTCTCTTTACAGGTCTTCAGCTGTTCCTGTTGGCCTGTGTCTCGAGTTCACCAGGCAGGTCACTTGCAGCAGAAAAGTTGGTCCTACCTGTGGTCCCGAGACTCAAGTTCGCTAGCGGGGTGCTGCACACGAGCTCTCTCCGGCGGCAGCAACCCGGAAGATCTGCGCCACTGTTTCCGGGAGCTTCAGTGCACCAGGGTTCCAGATGGCGTTTGGTGTTTTCCTCTGGAATCAGTAATGTGTGCAGAGTGCAGTCTCTTCTGGTTTCCCAGGCATGTCTGCCTCTCTGAAGGTTTAGCTCTCCCTCCCATGGGATTTGGGTGCAGAGATCTGTTTATCTGGTCTGTTCCTTCAGGTTCTGGCGGTGTCTCAGGCGCAGGGGTCCTGCCGCTCCTGGGCCCTCCCCCACAGGAACCCAGAGGCCTTATACAGTTTCTTCTTGGGCCAGGGATGTGGGCAGGGGTGGGCAGTGTTGGTGGTCTCTTCCACTCTGCAGCCTCAGGAGTGCCCACCTGACCAGACGGTGAGGTCTCTCTCCCACGGTGTCTGGGAGCAGAGAGCTGCTGCGGGCCGAGATCCGCGGGTGTGGGACTCCTGGTAAACACAAGAAGTGCCTGGTCCTAGAGGAATTCTGCCTCTGTGTGTCCCAAGTTCACCAGGCAGGTCTCTTGCAGCAGAAAAGTTTGTCTTACCTGTGGTCCCGAGGCTCAAGTTTGCTCGCGGGGTGCTGCCCACGAGCTCTCTGCGGAGGCAGCAACCAGGAAGATCTGCGCCACCATTTCTGGGAGATTCAGTGCACCAGGGTTCCAGATGGCGTTTGGTGTTTTCCTCTGGAATCAGTAATGTGTGCAGAGTGCAGTCTCTTCTGGTTTCCCAGGCGTGTCTGCCTCTCTGAAGGTTTAGCTCTCCCCATTAATCTTAATTAACCTTGACCCCCTAGATCTCTCAGACACTGGATCACCAAACAGGCAGCATACACCAGATGATATGAGGTCCCCACCACATGTACAGAGGACTTCCGCGTCTCAGTTTAGTCATAGAAGATGCACCTAACCCTCACTGGCTGCCCCAGTGAGTGGAGAGGTCTGTTGTGGTGGTAGGTGTGGAGACATCCTCATGACAACAAGGTTGGGGAAGAAATATAAGATATGGAACAGTCAGAGGGTGGATCAAAAGTGGGATAATATCTGAATTGTGAAAACAAAGAAAGATTAAATAAAATTAAAAACAAGATTTTAACTGGTATTACACTGAACCTGGTAACTGATTTTGAATGAATAAATTTTTTCACTGTAATAATTCTGCCAATCACTGAGAACAAGACATCTTTCCAATTTCTACTGTATTCTTAACTTCTTTCTTCATAATTTTAAAGGTTTTCTTTTTGAGACTATTATGAGTGGCATTATTTTCCTAAGTTCTTTTTAAGCATGTTTATTATTGGATTATGTCATGACCGCTTTTTAATTTTTTTTTTACTATTAACCTGCTGATTTGCTGAAAGTGATGGTCAATTCTCAAATTTTTTTGGTGGAGTGTTTAGAATGTTTTATATAAAACTATATGCCATCTAAAAACAGAATTTTAAAAATTATTTTCCTATTTATAATATTTCTTAATACTATTCTTTATCACACTAAGACTTTAACAGTACATTGACGGAGATAGGGAAAAAGGAATTACCAGACTTATTATTCATTATGTTGGAATGATGTTGGCTATGGATGTGTCATGCATATCCTTTATTATGTTGACGTGTACTTTCTGCATTTTTCTTCTAAGATGTTTATAAGTAAAGAATTTTGGATTTATCAAAAATTTGCATATATTGAGATCATCATGTAATTTCTATGTTATGAAATCTATTACCTGTATCAATTGTTACATTTCAATCATCTCTTAATTTTTGCCATGAAGCTAAATTATTCAGGGTGAAGGACCCTTTAACATGATATTTTTATTATTTGTTTGAGAGTTCTATAAATTTATATATGTCAGCCATATTTAGTCCTCAGCTCCCACCCAAATGTTATCTTAGTTCGATCCCTACCTCTCTCAACCTCATGTAAAATTTGGGGTGACCATGTACGTACTCGTGAATTTGAGGCTACTCACTGAAGTCTGTGTTTCTAGCAAGAACCACACCCTTAAAGAAAATTGATTCTCTCTTCATCAGAAGCCATCAACTGCCATAACTTCTCAACTAAAAGTTACTACGGTTGAGTCTCTCTGTCTTTCATGGTGATCTTCTGTAGACAACAGCAACTGCTGTGTGTTCATAACTACCAAAATTGTTTCCTGTCCTAACATTAGCATTTTGCTCTGGCCCTCCTCTACCTTTCTCTTTTCAGATATTTGTAGCTGAGCACACCACAGAAACATCTGTACATTCTGATCAGTTAGGAATTAACTACTGTTCACAGAAGAAAAAATGTATTTGAAGATGTATGAATGTTGTAATAATTGATAGATGCATAAGTAAGAATTTAAGGACAATTTGATACTGTGTTGTTTTATTAAATGATAATATTAGTTTACCTTTTGGGTCTATATTCTTCACAAGCATCATCATTGGGTATACATAAATATGTCACATGGAAACATACATTTTTAGGAGCATCATACATACATATGAAGATGTATGTACATATGTGCAAATATATTAATTTAAAGGAGTTGTTATTACACTATAGAGGTGATATTGTTCCTCTCAGAAGACTTAGTTTATGAATTACAAATCGTAGTGGGAATTATGCAATGTCTCCCCTTAAATTTTTGACCAGGGTCAAACACCATTGCTATCATACTTGGTTTGCCACAAGAACGTGGTGGTCAGAGCCCATTGCTCTGAACACTTTGGTTATGAGTCTTTTTTTGGGGGGGGTTCTTTTTTTTTTTTTTTTCCGGAGCTGGGGACCGAACCCAGGGCCTTGCGCTTCCTAGGTAAGCGCTCTACCACTGAACCAAATCCCCAACCCCGGTTATGAGTCTTCTTGGGATCTGGAGTTCACTACACAAACCGCTTAAACATGGCTGGTTTATTAAATGGAAACCCTAAAGGTGATCAATCAAGGATGTAGCTCAGACTCAGGAGCTGAAAGCTACTACCCTGAATGCTTTTCAGAGTCAAATATATAGGGTTAAAAAAAGAAAGAAAGAAAAAATAAAACAAAATGAGCTAGTAAACTGGTGAAGGGAGGCCTGCAGGGAAGTCATCTGTTTTCATTTTTTTTTTCATAGTTTACACATAGCAGTTCAAGCTTCCCTCTATCTTGCTTAGATCTGAGTACATGCTTTGAATGGAGAATTTCCAAAGGAAGAACATATGTGTCAGATTATATGTTCAGCTTTACCTTCTTATGAGCCAAACTATCTTCCTATGTCTAAAATTAAGCTTCTTTTATGTCAGCATTATGAGATGGTTGATAGGCATGAAATAGAGTTACAACTAAGTTAGAAGGATTTTTCTATCATCAAAATTAAAATTGATCCTGACCAGGATGCTTTCTTTCTTTTTCTATTAATCATCTTATTCATTTACATTTCAAATCATATCCCTCTTTTCAGTTTCCCCTCCACAAAACCCCCCATCCCATACCACATCTCCCCCTCCTATTTGCTTCTTTCAGGGTTCTCTTCTACCCACTCTTACCTCTCAGCTCTAGCATCTCGTTATGCTGGGGCATCAAGCATCCTTAGGGCCAAATGCCCCCCTTCCCCCCATTGATGCCAGATAAAGCCATCCTCTGCTGCATATTCTCCCATGTATACTTTTTGGCTGGTGATTTAGTTCTTGGAAGCTCTGGGTAGTCCAGTTAGTTGGTATTGTTCTTCCTGTGGGGGTGCAATCCTCTCAGCCCCTACAATCTTTCCTTTAGCTTTTGCATTGGAGTTCCTGAGCTCAGTCTGATGGTTGGCTGTTTATATCTGCATCAGTATTAGTCAGGTGATGGCAGAACCTATCAGAGAACAGCCTTATCAGACTCCTGTCAGAAAGTACTTCCTGGCATTAACAATAGTGTCTGGGTTTGATACCTGCAAATGTGATGAATCCCTGGGAAAGGTGATTTCTGGATGGCCTTTCCTTCAGTCTCTGTTCCATTTTTCCTTTGTCTTTCTTTTGGACAAAAACAATTCTTGGTTAAACTTTTTGAGATGGGTGTGTGGCCCATCCCTCAACTGGAGGCCATGTCTATGTACTGGAGGTGGTTCTATAGGTTGTATATCCTCTTTGTTGGGTATTTCACCTAAAGGGATTGTCATTGGGTCCTGGGAGCCTACCGTTTCCCTGGCATCTGTGACTTTCTAGTGGCTATCCCCAGTTCCATATTCCAACTTCTGTAAGTCTCAGCTAGTGTCAACCCCACTGATTTTGAGAGCCTCCCTTGTCCATAGGCCTCTGAAAAGTCCTTGAGATATCCATCAACCTGTACTCCTGCCAGCTGAAATTTTCCATTCATATTATGGACATCAGGTCACTTCCTCTGCCTCTCCCCACACCTGATCCTGAACCTCCCTATTCCCCTACCTATTCTCTCTGCCACCCAGTTTCCTCCCTCCATCTGACTCCGATGATCCTTTTATTACACCTTGTAAGTGAGACTCAAGAATCCTTTCTTATACCATTCTTCTTTATTAGTTTATTTGTATCTATGGAATTTACTGGAATTTTGTGTGGGTATCATGTATTTTATGACTAATAGACCCTTATAAGTGAGTACATACCAAGTCTGTCCTTTTAGGAATAGGTTTCCTCACCTAGGATGATATTCCCAAGTTCCATTAATTTGCCTGTAGAACTCATGATATCTTTGTCTTTAATAGCTGTATAGTATTTCTTTTTATGAATTATAACACATTTTATTTATCCATTCTTCAGTTTGGATACATCTAGGTTGTTTCCAGTTCCTGACTATTACCAATAAGGCTGCTCTGAGCATAGTTGGACAAGTGTCTCTATGGTATTGTAGGGCATCTTTTGGGAATATGCCCAGCAGTGGTATTGCTGAGTCTTGAAGTAGAACTACTCTCAGTTTTCTGAGAAATCACAAAATTGCTTTCCAAAGCAGATGTACAAGTTTGAATTCCCATCAGCAATATAGGAGTGTTCCCCTTGTTCCAAATCCTCGTCAACATGTGCTATCGCTTCAGTTCTTGATAGTAACCATTCTGACTTCTGTAAGATGGACTCTTAGCGTTATTTTGGTTTGTATTTCCTGATGACTAAAGACTTCTAACAGTTCTGAAAGTGTTTTTCAGCTCTTCAAGATCCCTCTCTGACAATTCTCTGTTGAAATCTGTACCCCATTTTTTAGTTGGGTTATGTGGTTGGTGTCTTACTTCTTAAGTTATTTATAGATTTTGGATATTAGCCCTCTGTCAGATGTAGGAATGTTGAAGGTTTTTTCCTAATCTGTAGGGTGTCTTTTTTCCTAATGTTGTTTGCCTTACAGAAGTTTTCCATTTTCATTAGGTCCCATTTATCAAATATTGACCTTCGAGCCTGAGCTGTGGGTGTTCAGTTCAGGAAATTGTATTCTCTACCAATGATTTCAAGTCTATTTCCCACTTTCATTTCTATGATTTTATGTTTAAGTCTTTGATTTACTTGGACTTCAGGGTGATAAGTATGATGTTTGTTAGCTGAAGGAGCTCTCTCCTAGAAATTTTGTGGTTGCTTATACACACTATTATATCATCTGCAATTGACGATACTTTGACTCCTTCCTCTCCAATTTGTATCCACTTAATTTCATTTTATTATCTTACCACTATGGCTAGAACTTCAAGTAATATATTAAATGAACAAGGGGAGAGAGAGAGAGAGAGAGAGAGAGAGAGAGAGAGAGAGAGAGAGAGAGAGAGAGAGAGAGAAAACAGCCTTATCTTATCTTGTCCCTAATATTAGTGGAATTGATTTTAGTTTGTCTCGATTTAGTTTGATGCTGGCTATTGGCTTGCTGTATATTAGTTTGATTATGCTGAGTTATGTGCCTTATATATTCGATCTTTCAAATCCTAATAAAATGAAGGTGTTTTGATTTTTAAAGGCCTTTTCAGTATATAATGAGAAGATCATGTTATTTTATTTTCCTTTGTGTTTGTTTATATAGTGGATTACATTGATACATTAGTCAATACTGAACTATCCCTGATTCCCTGGGATAAAGCTTACTTGATCATGGTGAATGGTCATTGTGATATGTTCTTGTATTGTTTGTGAGAATATTATTGAGTATTTTTGAATTAATATTAATTATCAGAACTAGTTTGAAGTTATCTTTCGTTGTTGTTTCTTGTGTGGTTTAGGTACCAGATTAACTGTGACTTAAAATGGATTAGGTAGTATTCATTCTGTGTTGAGGATTTGATTTGTATTTTCAAGGGAATTTGCATGTCTGCTATGGGCCCCTGCCAACAGTTTTTTGAAGGTCAGTAAAGAGTCAGGAGCCAGTGGCTAGTCATGGGGACAAAAGTGGGGCATTTAGGATTCCCCAAGCAAGAAACACAGAGCAAAGAGAGATAAATTCCACCATTAGGAGAGGTATGATGATCCACTCTGAAAGAAATGCAGGAGGCAGAGCCCACCCATATGTAAGAATCAGGGGACCACTCCCCAGCTTGTGTAACTCCCAGCTGGTATAACTTAGATGAAATAAAGAATTAGCAAGTGGTAACTCAGGAATATCAGAGGGATACATGTTAGCTACATGAACGTTCAGGAGTGGCCCACATATTAAACTAGTAAAGATATATTAAAAATAAGCCAGTGTTTGTATGTCTTTCATTAGGTGACTACAGAGCTTTGGACAGAGCAAGAAATTTCATCACCCAACTGTCGCTCTGAGTGTTTTATCAGGTTCCTGCATCACTTCTGTTTCTATTTTGTGAACTAGTTTGAAGAATATTGATATTAGCCCTTTTTGAAGGTCTGATTATAACATTCTGCTCTAAAACCATCTGGCCCTTGTTTTCTTTTTTGTTGTTGTTGTTTTTTTTTTGTTTTGTTTTGTTTTTCTTTTTTTGATTTGTAGAGTTTTAATGACTGCTTCTATTTCCTTAAGGGATATTGGACTGTTTAGATAGTTTACCTTATCTTTATTTAACTTTGCTACATACTATTGGTCTAGAAAATCATTCATTTTATTTAGATTTTTCAAGTTTTGTTGAGTATAGACTTCTGTTGTAAAATCTGGTTGAATTCCCTCAGTTTCAGTTATTATTACTCCCTTTTCATTTATAATCTTGTTAATTTGGATACTGACTCTATACCTTTGGGTTAGTTTGGTGAGGATTTGTTTATTGTCTTGATTTTCTCAAAGAACCAGTTTTGGTTTTACTGATGGTATTATTTGAATAATTCTATGTGTTTCTAATTGGTTGCTTTCTGACCTGAGTTTGGTTAGTTCCTGCTATCTACTGTTCATGGTGTTTGCTTCTTTTTTGTTCTAGAGCTTTCAAGTGTGCAGAAATCTGTTAGCTCTTCTGTAGGCTTCTTTCTTTAGGTAAGGGAGTTAGTTTTCTTCTATGACTTAGTTGAGGATGTTTTCTGGCTCTTTACATTGGGCATCTTCACTTGCTTCTATTCCCATTATTCTTACATTTGGTCTTTTCATTGTGCCCTGAGTTTCCTGGATGTTTTGGGTTAGGAACATTTTTGCATTTGTATTTTATTTGGCCATTGTGTTAATACCTTCTATGCTAATGTCTCCTACCACTGTGGTTCTCTTCTATCTCTTGTACTCTGTTGGAGATGATTACATCTGTAGCTCCTGATTTCTTTCCTAAGTTTTCCACATCCAGAGTTTCTTCTATTTGTGAATTCTTTATTGTTCTTTTTCCCACATTTAGGTCTTAGACTGTTCAATTCTTTTACATGTTTGATTGTTTTTAGTTGTAATTTTAAGGGATTGATTTGTTTCCTCTTTAAGGGCTTCTACCTGTTTGCCTGTGATTCCCTGTATTCCTTATGGGATTTTAAGCATTTATATCCTCCTTAAAGACCTCTATCATCTTCATAAGATGAAATTTTAGATCAGAATCTTGCTTTTCAAGTAAGTTATTATATCCTGGGCTTGCTGAAGTGGGGAACTTGTTTCTGATGGTGCCAAGTTACATTGGCTTTATTGCTTCTTTTCTTGTGCTTGTCTTTTGCCATCTCTTTATCTCTGGTGCTAACTGGCCTGGGTGTTTCTGTCTAGAATCTATTTGTCATTGAAGGCATGAACAGCTTTGTGACCTGGTTTAGAGTAGGCCTCCTGTGAGACAGGTAGAGCTGTCTCTGGTTAGGGAGGTCACCTATATCCCTGATTAGAGTAGACCCTCCTGTTTCCCTGGCTACTGGAGCCCTCCTAGGAAAGAGACAGGATATGTCTCTGGTTATGGCAGTCTCACTGGGAAACAGCTATATTATGGGTATGGGAGAGGAACAAGAGAAACTGATCTGTCCTGGGTGTAGGGGAGTTTTAGTTCAGAAGGAAGATGGGGCCCTGGCACAGCAGATAGGTTCTGAGTCTGCTTGGTTCCTTGTGGGTACCAGCATGGACAGGTATTGGAACAGGAGTCTCACCTGTGTCCCTGGTTATAGCAGACCTCCTGAAAGAGAGCCAGGCATTGGGTATGAGGAAGGTACAAGTGCACCAATCTGGCCCAGCAGGAGTTGTAGACTGGAAGGAAGATGGGGCTCTGGCACAGCAGTGTCCACTTGTCTTCCTTGGAGTCCCAGTTGGGGCAAGATCTATTACCCATGTTTCTGGTTATTAAACATCTCCTGGGAGAAAAGTAGGCGGTAGGCTGTAGAGAGCTAGTATATACACTTAAAGTAAGACCTAATGATTTTTTGAATTTGCTGAGTCTCTGTTGTTATGTCTCCCTTTTCATTTCTGATTTTGTTTCTTTTAATACTGTCTTTCTGTCTCTTAGTTATTTTGGCTAAAGGCTTATGTATCTTGTTGATTTTCTCAAAGAATCAGCTCTTGGTTTTGTTGATTCATTGTATTGTTTTCTTGGGTCCTAACTGAATAATTTCAGGCTTGATTTTGATTATTTCATGCATGAGACTGCTGTTTAGTGTTCTTCCTCTTTCTCATTCTTATTCTTCCCCCCCCACTCCACCATCTCCCTCCTCTTCCTCCCCCACCGTCCTCCAACTCCTGTTCCTCCTCCTCATCTTCCTGTTCCTCCTCATCCTCATCCTCTGCCATTTTCTCCTTCTTTTTAAATTCTAGAGCTTTCAAGTGTACTTCTAAATTGTTGATATGAGCACTTTCTTTTTGAGGCATTTAGTGCTATGAATTTTGCTCTTATCAGTGCTTTCATTGTATCTCATAGGTTTGTGTTTGTTGTATCTTCATTTTCATTGAATTGTATAAGTTCTTTAACTTCTTACTTTATTTCTTCCCTGATACTGAGATCATTGGGTAGAGTTGTTCAGTTTCCATGAGTATGTAGGATTTCTGGTGTTTCTGTGTTTGTTGAAGTCGAGCTTAAAAACATAGTGTTCTGATAAGATACAAGGTGTTATTTCAATTTTCTTGTATGTGTTGAATCCTACTTTGTGACTGTATATGTGGTCTACATTGGAGAAGAGTTCAGGAAGTGCTGAGAAAAAAGGTATATTTATTTGCATTTGGGTGAAATAGTCTGTAGATGTCTGTTAGATCCATTTTATTCATAATGTCAGTTAGTTTCATTTCTCTGTTTAGATTTTGTCTGGATGACCTATCAATTGGTGAAAGTTGGGAATTTAAGTCTCCCACTAATAATGTGTGGGGTTCTTTTACAGATGTGGGTACCTTGAATTAAGGGTATAGATTTTCAGAATTGAGATATCATCTTGGAAGGTTTTTCTTCGATGAGTATGATACGATATGCCCTTCAATGACTCTTTTGATTAATTTTGGTTGAAATTCTATTTTATTAGATATTAGAATAGCTGCTCCAGTTTGTTTTGTAGGTCTGTTTGCTTGGAAACCTTTTTTTTAGCCTTTTTCTCTGACGTAATATCTATTTTAATTACTGAGGTGTGCTTCTTGTATGAAGCAGTATGATCTTGTTTTAACATCCATTCTGTGAGCCTGTATCTTTTTTGTTAGAAAATAGATTCCTTGGAAGTTAAGAGCTATTAATAACTAGTTATTGTTATTTCCTGTTATTTTTGTGTTAATTCTGTTAGTGTATTTATATTTGTGTGTCACCCCTATTTGTTCTGGCAGGGAATTACATATTTGTTGTGTTTCATGAATACAGTTATCCTCCTTCGATTAGAGATTTTATTCTAGTTCATTCTGTAGGTCTGGATTTGTGGATATATTGTTTTAATTGTGATTTGTCTAGAAATATGTTAGAATTTTCCTGGGTATAGTAGTCTAGGTTGTCATCAGTGGTCTTCATTAGAGATTGAAAGATATGTTCATGCATATCTAGCTTCGAGAAGTCTGGTGTAATTCTAATGGATTGATCATTGAATATACGTTCCCTACTTTTCTTGCCAATTTTTATAGCCTTTGTTTTGTATATTATGGGTTTTAATTATTATTTATTGGGAGTATTTTCTTTTCTAGTCCAGTCTGGTTTGCATTCTATGAGCTTCTTGTATGCATCTAGAGTTGTCTTTCTTTAGTTCTGGAAATTTTCTTCTATGATTTTGTTGAAAATATTTTCTGGTCCTTGAAGCTAAGATTCTTACCTTCTACTCCTGTTCTTTTTAGGTTAGGTCTTTTTATGGTAATCCAGATTTCTGGAAGTTTCGTGCCAGCAATTTTTTAGATTTAATATTTTTTGACTGAGGTATCAATTTCTTAGATTGTTTCTTCTAAGACTGAAATTCTGTCCTGCATCTCCTGTATTCCGTTGTTTTTGCTTGCATCTGTTATTCCTGTTCTCTTCCCTTGGTTTTCAATATTCAGGATTCCTTTGGTTTGAGTTTTCTTTATTTCTTCTATTTCTACTTTCAGGTCATATAGAGTTTTATTATTTTCCTTCCCATGCTTAATTGCATTTTCCTGTATCTCTTTCTTTCTTTCTTTCTTTCTTTCTTTCTTTCTTTCTTTCTTTCTTTCTTTCTTTCTTTCTCTCTCTCTCTCTCTCTCTCTCTCTCTCTCTCTCTCTCTCTTTCTTTCTTTTCTATTGGACATTTTCTTCACTTACATTTAAAATGTAAGTGATTTCCCCTCTGGAACCCCTCTATACATTTCCCCTCCCCTGACTCTATGAGAGTATTTCCCTAACCACCTATTACATCCCATCTCCCTGCCCTGGGGGCATTGAGTCTTCCAAAAGCAAAAGGTCTCTCCTCTCATTCATGCCCAATAAGGCCATCTTCTGCTACATATGTGGCTGGAGCCATGGGTCCCTCCATGTATACTCTTTGGTTGGTGGTTTAGTTGTTGGGAGCTCTGGGGTGTCAGGTTGGTTGATATTATTTTTCTTCCTATGTGGTTGAAAACCCCTTTAGCTCCTTCTGTCTTTTCACTAACTGCTACATAGGGGCACTGTCTTCAGTCCAACAGTTTGTTGAGAGCATATGACTGTATTTCTCAGGTTCTTGCAGAACCTCCCTGGAGACACCTATATCAGGCACCTCTCAGCATGTACTTCTTGGCATCCACAATATTATCTGGGTATGGTGACAATATATGGGATATATCCCTGGGTGGGCTCTTCTCTGGGTGACCTTTCCCTAGGCCTCTGCTCCACACTTTGTCTCTGTATTTTCTTCTGTGAATATTTTGTTCTCCCTTCTAAGAAGGACTGAAGCATCCACTCTTTGGTCTTCCAAATTCTTGAACTTCATGTGGTCTGTGGATTGTATCTTGGGAATCCCTACCTTTTGGGCTAATATCCTCTTATAAGTAAGTGCTTATCATGTGAGGTTTTTTTTTTGTTGTTGTTGTTGTGATTGGGTTACCTCACTCAGGATGATTTTTTTCTAGTTCCATCCATTTGCCTAAGAATTTCATGAAGTCTTTGTTTTTAATAGCTGAATAGTACTCCATTGTGTAAATGTACCTTATTTTCTGAATCCATCCCTCTGTTGAGGAACATCTGGGTTCTTCAGCATCTGGCTGTTATAAATATGGCTTCTATGAACATAGTGGAGCATGTGTCCTTCTTATATTTTGAAGCATCCTTTTCGTATATGCCCAGGAGGGTTATAGCTGGTTCCTCAGATAGTACTATGTCCAATATTGTGAGGAAACTCCCCACTGTACCAGCTTGAAATCCCACCAACAATAGAAGACTGTTCCTCTTTCACAACATCCTCACCTGCACCTGTTGTTTTCTGAGTTTTTGATCTTAGCCATTTTGATTGGTGTGAAGGGGAGTATCAGGGTTGTTCTATTTGCATTTCCCTGATGACTAAGGGTGTTGAACTTTTTTTTTTGGTGTTTTTCAGCTATTTGATATTCTTCAGTTGATAATTATTTGTTTAGCACTGTCTCATGATTTTTAATAGATTCTCTGGAGTCAAACTTCTTGAATTCTTTGTATATATTGGGTATTAGTCTTTTATTAGGTGTAGGATTGATAAAAATGTTTTCCCAATCTGTTGGGTGTCATTTTGTCCTATTGGCAATGTCCTTGGCCTTAAAGAAGCTTTGCAATTTTATCAAGTCCCATTTGTTGATTTTTGATCTTAGAACATATACCATTGGTGTTCTGATCAGGAAATTTTTCCCCTGTGCTTATATTTGCTTCTTTTTTAAAGACCTCTACATGTTTGGTTGTGTTTTCTTATATTACTTTAAGTGATGTATTTGTTTTTTATTTAAAGACCTTTATCATCTGTACAAGATTGAGACTGAGGTCATTTTCTTGTGCTCTATTCATGGTAGGACACCAAGGTACCCGGATCATAATAACCATGTTCTGAAATTGTCAGATTGCCCTGGTTTTTGTTGACTGTGTCCTTCCTAGCACATTCTGCCATCTGCAGGGCTATATTTCATGGATATTCCTGCTATAGAAGATACTGGGAAAGGGCCTAATTTCAATGTTTCTGGTATGGCAGGCCTTTGATGGGTTTATTGAGCCTGTATGGTCTTGATCTGCAAGTCTAATAAAGGTGGGCTGAGAGGTGGTAGAAAAATGGAAGTTAGCAGGTTATAACAGGGAGCTCAGGGAAACCAGGGGTGACCCAGTGGACTCAGCCATAAGGAAGATGATTACAAGAAGGGAATCTAACATTCCTGCTTCTGATTTTAATGATAGTTCTTAATCAGACATTTTTCTGCAATGATTATGATAATTATGTTTGATCATTCCCCCAATTTTGAGAATATATATTATATATAGTAAATTTGAAATGTGTATAAGAGTTATAATCTTACATATTAAAATATTGTTTTCTGAGGTAAGAAAACTATTTAAAATTATAATTTGTGTTTAATATTATACAGTTTATTATGAATAGTAAAATTACTATTATATGCAAATTCTAAATAAACATGTTGTATTGCATATTCACAATTGTGTGTCTTAATTGCAAGCATTCCTTTGTTACCTCTACCATTTCATTTATAGTAAATCAATCTTACATACTACTGGGAGTTATGACAATTATTTTTAAGTAAGCTTGGTTTTTGAATGTATATTTAATTAATAATCCTTTGATTACTAAGATCTTAATATATAATTTTTCTAGAATATTTGGATAAAGTGTTTATATTTTCAACAGAAGAAAACGAATTTCAGATAAACTTTCTAAGCACATATTTAATAATGGAGTTATAAGTCTTTTCTGTTACATGCATTTCTTGGTCCTATGAATATATACTTCTTTAACTGAGAAATGATTTAGAGCCAATCTTTTTGTGTCATATTCACTTACAAATTATTTATTTCCTTGTTATAGAAAGATCTAAATCACCTGAGTAATTTTCTATCCTGAGAGAATCAATATGTTCTATCCCTGGAGAATCCTGTATACTTCAAGAAAATTTCAAAAGGCTGGTGTAAGAGGAAAACACACAATTTTCACAGCTTGCCTTATTCGACTGAAGCAATCATTTCCACTGTAAGAGAAAAATCTATCATATACAAAATATTTAGAAACTCTGAATTTTAAATTATACTATCTGCTTTAACATACAGGTTTTCTTTAATTTTTAAAATTCTATAGTATTATTTTATGTATAATTGCATTGTTTATTTTCCTCTCCCATATATCCATCCTAGCTAGCCTTCAATTTCATGGAATCTTTTTAACTAATTGTTATTCTATGCATATATATGTATGTGTATATGTATATGTATATATAAATATATATAT
Organism: Rattus norvegicus; assembly: GCF_021556685.1. Classification (NCBI taxonomy): domain Eukaryota; kingdom Metazoa; phylum Chordata; class Mammalia; order Rodentia; family Muridae; genus Rattus; species Rattus norvegicus. The sequence goes on from NC_141536.1 coordinate 70,982,015, forward strand.
ACATGTATTTTCTTGAATATAACCAACTTACTCCATGTAATATTACTTATATTTATGTTTTAACAGCTGACTATTTTGTACTGTGTAAACAAGAGAGATGGTGTTTCCCAGGAAAGTACATATCAATTAGTTTTATATGTAATTGATGTTATAATGCTACTTAAGAAATTGAATATTGCATCTGAAGCATTTGTCTCTTATGGAGACTTACTGTATCTTATTCTGAAGACATACTTGTTGATTAGAAATCTGTTTTTACTTCCACAAGGAAAGTAAGGTTATGAGAAGTAAAATTAAGGATTATATTTCAAATTATAAAAAAACAAGGAAATGCATAAAAACTTTAAAGACCATAAACCAAAAACTGTTATATGCTCTCTGGAGGTTTTGTTGTTATTAAGTAATTTCAACAAAATTTAACTTTATTTCTAAATGTTAAGATTCAATATAAAATCATTCATTTTTTATTGAATTGTCTTATAAATATTAGCTACTTTATAAAATGTAAAATGAATCAGATATGTAATTCTGTCTTCATGTCAGGAGTTAAGGATTCCTAATTGGTGATACAATATAAAAACTTCACAACAAATCCTCTGAAAGTAACACAACAGAGAAGTCTGAGCTTGAATCCTGGCTTTGCAAATTGTGCCACTTATAATCGATTCTCAGTTCTAAATTTAGTAAAAGTGTGTTGAGTCATTTATTTGACAGGTTGTCACATTGACTACTTTAAAAGACAACACACAAACACACACACACAGAGATATACACACATACACACTCACACACACATTCTGCCAACCCTTTTAGTATTAGGATAAAGCAGCACCTGAAGTTATTGTTTTCTTCATGTCATCTCTGTGTTTCTGATACTGCTGGAGCAATATGTTGTGACAATGTTGATTTATTTCACATCCTTCTACCATACTAATTATTATTTGCTAAGAATATTAGATATATATTTTACATTTGTAATTTCTTTCTATGAAAGTCAATTAGATTAAATAATTATCAATCCAAATTTATTTGTATAACATAGAAATGTTTGTATTGTAAGTATGTGTGATAAAATATTTAAATGGCACATTTAATTTGGGCTAGAGTGATTTTTACCAATTATCTGAAATGAAATAGACATTTGTTTCTGTGTAATTCGGTGTTGAATGAGTAGATTGGCAAATTTCTAAAACATCTTTGCTTTAAAATCAGAAGTGTTATAAAGTGGATAATTTTAAAGAAAAAATATTATAACATTATTGGTTTGAATTGACCTTTCATAACTAAAATAAAATGTATTAGAAATTTAACTATTCTATTGCTTTATTTGAAGAAGATAAACAGTATATTTGTAAGATCATTAAAACTATGCGACTACTATTTTGTATTTATAATCTCACTGAATTTCTTTTTAAGATATGCTCTTAAATATGTGTATATATATATTGTTCTAACCCATTAATTCTTAATATTATAAGGCAAAAGTCCTTCCTTTTTAGTTCTAAATAAAATATAAATTAATAATTCACATTTGTATTTAGGCTTTGCAATATATTTTTGTAAATCTCATAAAAAAACAAACTGCAATAATTTACTTTTAAGATTGAAGAAAGTGGGGTTGGGGATTCAGCTCAGTGGTAGAGCGCTTGCCTAGTAAGCACAAGGCCCTGGTTCGGTTCTCAGCTCCGAAAAAAAAAAAAATAAGATTGAAGAAAGTGTAATACCAACCACAAGTTTAATCAATATTATTTATACTTATTTATAATTATCAGTACTACATTGATACAAAAGAAACAAGTTTACTCAATTTACCATGTCAATAAGTAGTTCATCTAAGATGAACACAAAAATTTCATTCAAAATATAATGTGCCTAATTCCTTACAACAATTCCTTATCAGTTTTGTGAAGGTCACATTGGGATATAGCTGTGTATAATTCTGTATGTGTATAAGTCAACATATATAAGAGTCTTAGAAAGAGAATAAATGGTGAACCATCTACCTTTACCACATGCAGTTACCACTATTGTCTTTTTTCAGGTCCTGAGCTTTATTAACCAACTTCTGAGCCTTCATGCTACTTTTTATTATTATTATTATTATTATTATTATTATTATTATTATTATTATTATGCTTAAATAGTTTTTATACACTTGCCATTATCCCCTTCCCTACCCACCCTCTTATTGTTCCTCATCCAAGAGCTCCTCCTTTTCCTCCAAGCAGATGTCTCCAGTCCTCACGCCACCCCTCCAGACCTTGCCTTTTACTGGGACCTCAGTTTCTCAAGTGTCCCATCTTCTCAAGTGTCCCAAGCTGATAGTTGTTAGTTTCAATTCAAAAGTTACCATGTATTTCATAGTGAACATAAATCAATAGGTCACAAGAGATTTATCAAGTCTAATGAAGAGAGGCTGTTCATTAATTCAGTGTTTACTTGTCTGAAATCCTGAAGAGAAAGCAACAACATTGGAGAGAATCAGTTCTTATTCTAGAGATTGAAACCAGGATTTCTTTGCAGTAGGTAGGCAGGTTAAATTACCAGGCCCTCATAATGAACACTTGCTGTGACTTTCGTTAAATCTTGTATTTATGTTTCAAACATAGAAGCTTCACTCCTGATCCAGGATTTTGTCAGAATTGCCTTTTGGTGCATGTTTGTGGCTCATATCATAACATTTATTTTGAGAAATATTTCCATAATTAATACTGATGGTTACTGTATGATACTTAGCTTACAGTAAATTTATCAATTCCATAGAACTAGTACTAAGAGAATTAACAAGCATTATTTATGAATCATATAGGTCTCATTAAATCCAAAGATATATTTTTAGCTGGTTTAGACGAGGTTGCTTTATGATCTGGGCAGGTATGAACATAGTTATGTACACCAAGATAAATTTACTTCACTAACAGAGTTTAATCAGAGATTTATAGTTAAAGACATATGCCATCATGCCTGGGCCAAACACAGATTTTTCATATTCACACATCCTTGCCCTGTGAATTGAGATCTCTCATATTATAAAATATATTGCTCTAAAATAAAGAAAAAAAACCCAAATGTTAAAAAAATCAAGTTAAGCTACAATGTTCATTTATAGAAAGAAAAGTAAAATCTAAAATATATTTTAAAGGGGTTTTCCTTTTTTTAATTTTGTTTTTCCTTTTCAAAAGGTTCATCTTACCCTTTCTGATTTTTTTCTGTTTATCATAGTTCATAATGAATTAAATTCTAATTTTCCTTAAACTCTAATCATCTCACTATCTAAATATGACTGAGATACTAAGGGAACTTATTAGACAGATCCTGTGTATAACATATGATATATCTTCACGTTGATAGTCATGAGTACCAAAAAAAAGGTGAAAAAATTAACAGAATAATGAGCACTGTAAAGACTAAATTTGCTGACTCTAAATATGAAAAAAGCACAGTAAAACTTAAAAATAGACATTTTAAAATTAATTTTTAACCCAGTAATGCATCTAATTATTCTCAACTTCTTTATTACAGTTGCAGCATCCAAGGACAAAGTGTTCATTATGAGTTTCTAAAACACAAGCATAGGGATGTGTTGATGTACACGGTTCTCAGAAACACTGACTTTATATGGTATATGAGTAAGAGATGTCAAGACATCCACTAGGTTACAGTGTACAAAGAATCCCAGTGAACAATGTGACAGACATCACTATGTTTATATTAACAGGCTTCACTGATGATGCTGACATGCAAGCCTTGTTATTTATTTTGTTTTTTGTGATCTATCTTTTTACTCTTATAGGCAACTTGGGACTTGTTTTACTAGTCATTGGAGATTCCCGCCTTCACAATCCCATGTACTATTTTTTAAGCGTTCTATCATTTCTAGATGCCTGTTATTCCACAGTTGTCACTCCAAAGATGTTGGTCAATTTTCTTTCAAAAGATAAATCTATCTCATACCCTGGTTGTGTAACAGAAATGTTTCTCTTTGTTACATTTGGAACCACAGAATGTTTCCTGTTGGCAGCAATGGCTTATGACCGCTATGTAGCTATCTACAACCCACTTCTCTATGCAGTGAAAATGTCACCTACTGTCTATATACCTCTCATCATAGCTTGTTATTCAGGTGGAATTATGCATGCTACTATACACACAGTGGCTACCTTTAGCCTTTCTTTCTGTGCATCCAATGAAATTAGGCATGTCTTCTGTGACATTCCTCCATTGCTGGCTATTTCTTGTTCAAACACCAATATAAACCAGCTTGTGCTCTTCTATTGTGTGGGAGCCATCGAAATTATTACCATCCTGATTGTCCTGGTTTCTTACAGTTTCATACTCTTTGCAATTCTTAAGATGCGTTCTGCAGAAGGGAGGAGAAAAATCTTTTCTACATGTGGTTCTCACCTTACAGGAGTGTCAATTTATCATGGGACAATTCTTTTCATGTATGTGAGACCTAGTTCTAACTATGCCTTGGAACATGACATGATTGTGTCCACATTTTATACTATTGTGATTCCAATGCTAAATCCCATCATCTACAGTCTGAGAAACAAAGATGTGAAAGAGGCAATGAAAAAGATTTTTGAGAGAAATTTGTTCATGAATAAAGTTCATCTTAAATTCTAACAACACTAGGAATAATGTCTGTTGTAAATCTGCATTTTATAAAGAAAGTATTTTCAAGTTTTGTTAATGGTGCCCATGTTCCAAAATGTTAGAGCTAATGTATGAATAGTATCCAAATTCCTGTTTGTAATAATATCAATGTGCACTATCACATACATAGCCATTGATGAACTCAAACTCAAATATATTAAAAATACTATTGTTATATATGTTTATGTTAGTAATTTATTTGATTTTCAATAGCATTCATGACATCAACAGTCGATTATTTGGAATGTTGTCATATTGGTTGTAGTAAGTTCTCTTCATGCAGTCTAAACTTAATATGTCATCTTTAATTCCACTCTTCTCTAGCTATAATGCAATGGCTTAATTTCTTGTAACATACTTTTAACAAACTTATCACCTATGTTGGTTTTAGACATGTTCAACTTAAGCCATAGAATTTTTCTTTTTCTTCAGTTCTTTCTCTTTCTTCCTTCCTTCCTTTCTCTCTTTCTTTCTCTCTTTCTTTCTTTCTTTCTTTCTTTCTTTCTTTCTTCCTTTCTTTCTTTCTTTCCTTTTTTCTCTTCCTGCAGTTGTTTGTAACAATGGAATATATATTCCAATTGTTATAAAAATCACTTTTTAGATGAGGCTCTCCTCCAACTCACAGAGATATGCCTCCTGGTTGGTTGAATGTAAGTCACCAAAAATTCATTATTCAAAGTTATAAATTCCAGTGTCTCATAAAATATATGAAATAGGAGTAAATTCATATGGAACTAAAGGGAAAAAGCTGATTATATATATATATATATATATATATAATTATATATTGTATTAGCTATACCTCTTCAAGATTTAACTTCCACCTGATCAACATAGTCTCTGCCACCATCTAACTATTCTTTTTTTTTTTTATCGGAGCTGGGGACTGAACCCAGGGCCTTGTGCAGCGCTTTACCACTGAGTTAAATCCCCAACCCCAACTATTTTTATTCATTATTTCCCCTTCTTTCATTTATTTAATTTTATTAAAACACAGCATTTGCTATCATTGATGACAAGAGAAATAATGTAATTAAATGCAAAACACAATTATTTTTCATATTAAGGTGTGTGAAATGAGTAGTATGTAATAAATAAATAAATAAAATTAATACCCATATCTTATTAGATTTGATTGTTGCTAGTAAGTCAGAATTGCTTTGTTTAGCATTGTATGGCTATATATCAAAATATAACTTTTTTTAACTTTTTGGAGGGGACTTTTTTTTTTCAGTTTAAAATCTGAAGAGCTTTTGTTTCCCCTTTTCTCCATCTTTATTAAATTGGTTATTTCTTATTTATGTTTCAATTGTTATTACCTTTCCAAGCAAACATCCCCCTAACCCCTCCACCTCCCCTTCCATATGGGTGTTCCCCTCCCCATGCTCCTCCCCTTACCGCCCTCCCCACAACAATCTTGTTCACCTTGGCAGGACCAAGGGCTTCCCCTTCCACCGGTGCCCTTACTAGGCAATTCATTGCTACCTATGCAGTTGGAGCCCAGGGTCTGTCCATGTATAGTCTTTGGAGAGTGGCTTAGTCCCTGGAAGCTCTGGTTGGTTGGCATTGTTGTTCATGTGGGGTCTCAAGCCCCTTTAAGCTCATTCAATCTTTTCTCTGATACCTTCAATGGGGGTCTCATTCTCAGTTCAGTGGTTTGCTGCTGGCATTCGCTGGTATTTGCTGTATTCTGGCTGTGTTTCTCAGGAGAGATCTACATCCAGTTCCTGTTGGCCTGCTCTTCTTTGCTTCATCCATTTTATCTGGTTTGGTGGCTGTATATGTATGGGCCACATGTGGGGCAGGCTCTGAATGGGCGTTCTTTCAGCCTCTGTTCTAAAATTTGCCTCCCTATTCCCTCCCAAGGGTATTCTTGTTCCCCTTTTAAAGGAGTGAAGCATTTGCATTTTGGTCATCCTTCTTGAGTTTCATGTGTTCTATGCATGTAGGGTAATCTGTGCATTTGGGCTAATATCCACTTGCACAATGAGTGCATACCATATGAGTTTTTCTGTGATTGGGTTAACTCACTCAGGATGTTATTCCAGTAATCAAGAATTTTTTAAATATGTCTCTTTTCAAATAAATAAGCATCGTGATTGTCTAGGATTGGAGTGATGAATAAGAAGAAGAATGATTTTATTTATAAGTATGCATTTTAAATTTTTAGTAAATTTATTACTGAAGAACACAGACTCATTGTGACTTTTTGCAGGAAATTTGATTATGCTGTGAAAACTGAGATTGTCTTACTTACTGAGAAAATCTGTTTCTGGTTGTTATGTTGCTCAGCTCTTAAGACAAATATATTTAACCCTTTTGAGTGGATTATAGACATGCCCTTAATATGCATCTTTAATCTCAAACAATGAAGGTAAACTTAGTTTGTAGAAGAAAACACCTGCAATGTTTTTAGACAAAGGCACTTCTGGGTCAGAGATTTTGACTGTGGGTTGGTAACACCACCTCTCCTTTTGATATCCTGTCTTTCTATTGGAGGTGCACTCTTTAGTTCCCTCTTTTCACTGTGGTGCATTTCATCTAATGTCACTCCAGCTTCGTCCTGAGAATCTCTCACCTCACAAGTTTCTGGTACTTTCTAGATTGTCTCCTCCACATTTCACCATCTGAGGATGCATATTTCCTTTCTAATATTCTGGCCCTCTGGACTTCTCTCCTGGCTCCCCACATCATACCTGATCCTTTTCTCCTTTACCTCTCTTGCTCTCCCTCACCTTTCCTGAGCAGATCCCTCTCTCTGCCTCCCATGATTATTTCCTTCCCCCTCCTAAGTTGGAATGAAGCATCCTCACTTATCCTTTCTTCTTGTGAAGGCTGTTAAATTCTGTGGGTGTATGCTGTGTATTCTGCACTTTTAGTCTAATATCCACATCAGTGAGTACATAAGATGTACTCCTTTTGATCTGGGTAACCTCACTCCACATTATATTTTCTGGTTTCATCTATTGGTCTACAAAACTCATATCATCCCCAGTCTTAGCCTGGTTGGGGGCAGGGGCACTGTCCTCATGGAGATGGAAAAAGTGGAGGAGTAATGGAATTAGGAACTGTGGGAGGGAGGACCTGGAGGGGGGGGAAATCCTGGATTGTAAATAAATAAAACTTAAAAAGGAAAATATTCATGCTTGAAAATGATGTCTAATTGAGGGGCAGGTGCAGCAACAAATCAGGTAGTTTTGATTGAATAGGATATGTCCAACTCATGAGAAGGGAGAGAGAATCCCTCTTGAGTGTCAGTGCAATGAGAGAAATGGAAGGTAGTCTTACTAGACAGGTATAGAGAAACAGGTTGCAGAAGAAGAAGCATCTAGATACAGGTGAAGAGAGAAGCCAGAGAATGAGAAGCACCCAGAAGATTAGAGAATGTTACAAAAGTTGGTATAAGATCAAGCAAATCAATTCAGAAAAGGTTAAGAGAGAAGAAAGATTGAATCAGTAATGTTGGAGAGGAATATGAACCAGGAGAACTTAGGGGAACCAGCCAGCCAGAGTTCAGAAAAAAAAGAAAGGATGAGCTTCTTCAACAGCATATCTCAGAGGCACTAAACATTTTAGGCATGTCTTATAATGCAAATACTCTAGAAGCTTCCAGGATTAGGCCTAGTTTACAGATAGAGGCATTAAGCCTCAGAGACAATAATTCTACAATTATGTCTGAGATGTAAAAAATTCCATTTACTTTCATTTTTTATTAAAATTCATTTATCTTCTCTTTGGGATTTTAAGTTAGTACTCCAGAAAGCAACTGATAGCTTGGCTTATCTTCATGGTTTGCTATTTTTCCAGTGAATACATTAAAATTAAGAAATCTGCATTCTCAACAGTGAGAATGGCTAAGATCAAAAACTCAGGTGACAGCAAATGCTGGCGAGGATGTGGAGAAAGAGGAACACTCCTCCATTGTTGGTTGGATTGTAGACTGGTACAACCATTCTGGAAATCAGTCTGGAGGTTCCTCAGAAAATTGGACATTGAACTACCTGAGGAATCAGCTATACCTCTCTTGGGCATATACCCAAAAGATGCCCCAACATATAACATGCTCCACTGTGTTCATAGCAGCCTTATTTATAATAGCCAGAAGCTAGAAAGAACCCAGATGCCCTTCAACAGACGAATGGATGCAGAAAATATGATACATCTACACAATGGAATATTACTCAGCTATTAAAAACAATGACTTTATGAAATTCATAGGCAAATGGATGGAACTGGAAAATATCATCCTGAGTGAGGTAACCCAATCACAGAAAAACACACATGGTATGCATTCATTGATAAGTGGCTATTATCCCAAATGCTCGAATTACCCTAGATGCACAGAACACATGAAACTCCAGAAGGATGACCAAAATGAGAAGGTTTCAGTCCTTCTTTAAAAGGGGAATAAGAATACCCTTGGCATGAATAGGGAGGCAAAGTTTAGAACAGAGGCAGAAGGAACACCCATTCAGAGCCTGCCCCACATGTGGTCCATACATATACAGCCACCCAATTAAATAAGATGGATGAATCAAAGAAGTGCAGGCTGACAGGAACCGGATGTAGATCTCTCCTGAGAGACACAGCCAGAATACAGCAAATACATAGGTGACTGCCAATAGCAAACTACTGAACTGAAAACGGGACCCCAATGAAGGAATCAGAGAAAGGACTGGAAAAGCTTGAAGGGGCTCGAGACCCCATAGGAACAACAATGCCAATCAACCAGAGCTTCCAGGGACTAAGCCACTACCCAAAGACTATACATGGACTGACCCTGGGCTCCAACCTCATAGGTAGCAATGAATAGCCTAGTAAGAGCGCAAGTGGAAGGTTTGTTCCTGCCAAGACTGAACCCCCAGTGAACGTGATTGTTGGGGGTCGGTTGGTAATGGTGGTAGGATGGGGAGGGAAACAGCCATATAGAAGGGGAGGGGGATGAGTTAGCTGGATGTTGGCCTGGAAACCAGGAAGGGGCATAACAATCGAAATGTAAATAAGAAATACTCAAGTTAATAAAGATAAAAAAAATTGAAAAAAGTCTCAGACTTTGATCAAGATGGTGAAGAAAAGATTTTACAGAAGCATGTACACACTTCCAAATGAATATACATTTGTAATATGTAGTATGTACGAATACACACAGAAAATATTCATGAATGTACTTGTGTGTGTATGAACATGAATATGTATTTCTCAGAAAAAAGTAGTCATTCTGAAAGTGTACATTTCATGATCAGTGACAAGCTCATCAAAGGAATTTGGTTCATGTTATTAAGTTCCTAATTGTAAATCTTATACATGATAGAAAGACAATGGTTGGGTAAATTTTCTATATCAATTGTTAAAGAAGTGAACAATATGAATACTTAGAAAAGATAAGTCTAACATTTCAGACAATTTAAATTTAAGAAGATACCAACACATAAGGTCTCATAATGGTGACTTTGAAGAAAAGACACTAACCTTGATAGAGAGAAGACATTAAGGGGAATAGGCTGAAGCTATTAATTTTTTAAGTTATTTGAATGAGAAATTTTTATTTCCATAATAAAATGAAACCACAATTCTAGAATAACTAGTACATAAAATACTGGAAAATAGTTGCAGCCATCAGAACAATGAGTCTATAGCCTGTGAAGATCTGAACACAACTTATTATCCAAAACTAAGGGGGTGCACCAGCCTCCAGACATCCCCATCCCTATGCTACTACATCTTTTCTGCATTAGGAGCATCCTCTCCCACTGAGGCCATACAAGTCAATCTTCTATGGACTCTTATGTTAGTAGCTAGTCTCTGGGAACTTCCAAAGGCTCAAGTTAGTTCACACTGTTGGTTTCCCTATGGGATTGCCATCCCCTTCAGGTCTTGCAAAACTTGCCCTAACTCTTCCATAGAGGTCGTGACCTCAGTCAAATGGTTGTCAGTAAGTATGTGCATCTATTTCAATGAGATGCTGGTTGAGCCTCTCAGTGAACAGCCATGCTAGGCCCCTGTCTTCAAGTACAACATAGCATCAGTAATAGTGTCAGAGTTTGAAGCCCTCCCATGGAATGGATCCAAAGTTGGGCTGGTCACTGGCTGGTCTTTCCTTTAGTCTCTGTTCCATTTTGTACCTCCATTTCTTTTAGAGAGGAACAATTCTGGGCCAAAATTTTGAAGATGGGTTGGTGTATTTATCCCTCTGCTAGAGGTGGTCAATTCTAGGGTCCATCTCCCCACTGCTGGGAATTTCTGCTAAGGTCAGCCCCATTGAGTCCTGAGAGCCTCTCACATCTCAGGGCTCTGGGACATGCTATTTGTTCCCCTATCCCTGATTCCCAACCATACATATTCCATTAATTCTTCTGGTCCTCTGAGCTTTTCTGCTGTGTCCTTCCATATCTCATCCTGTCCCCCCTTTTTACTCTGCCTCCCCTCTCCCACCCAGTTCCCTTTTTCCTTCAGCCTCCCATGATGTAAGGTCTAAATGAGGATACTTGACTCTCACTTAGCAGGGGAAATTAAAGCAAGCAACAAGCAACAAATAAAACATGACTAGCAAAAGGTATGAGGGACCTTTGTGGGAGAGAAGAATAAGGTGGAGGGGGCAGGATCAGGTGTCAGGAGAGACCAAAAAGAATCTCACAGGACCAGAAAAATTAATGGAAATTTGCAGTTGCTGGCCATGGAGTAAGGATGGGTGAGGAAGTCTCTAGGAAATACTGAGACCTGGGATGAAGCAATGCCAGGAGTCATGGAAGGTGATCTTAGGTGAGAGGCATACGAGTGGGGATATGGAACCTGAAGAGGCCACTTCTGTAGTCAGGCATGACCCCCACTGGCAAGTAAGTACACAAACCCAATCTTAACACTTGTAACCCAAATTCTGTTGTGTCTAAAAGAAATATAGGGGACCAAGATGGAGGGAGATGGAAGGAATTATCAATCAGTCCTGACACTACTCATGGTACACTATTATACTTACAGACAACAGCCTAGCATAATTCTCTTCTAAGAGGCTTTACCCAGTAGCTGACTGAAATGAATTCAGATACAAACAGGCAAATATTAGATGGAGGTTAAAACTTTTATGGAAGAGGTGGGAGAATGACTGAAGACCCTATAGGGGATAGAAACCACACAGGAAGACCAACAGTTTCAACTAACCTAGACACCTGAGAGTTTTCAGAAACTTAACCAAATATTATACAGGGAATAGACTTGGATCCTGGACCATATGTTGCAAAGGGCTACCTTGTCTGCCTTCAGTGGAAGGAGATATGCCTAATCATGCTGTTGCTTGTTCCCCTAAAGTTAGGGGATAACCAGGGGGCACAAGCATCTCAGAGGAGTGGGAGACAGGTAAGGAACTCTATGAGGTGGTGACAGAAAGACAAGAGACTAGTAGCAATAGGGATGTAAATAAATTTAAAACCAAATAAATAAGTAAATAAATGAATAAATAAAATATTACTGACAAAATGTAGTGTCCAAGACAAAGTATAAAGTGTCATAATAGCCTACATAAAGCATGCATAAAATTTAAAAAAATCTTCAAGTTACTGAGGAAATAAATTAAGAAAGATATCAGAAAATGGAAAGATTTGCCATTCTCATGGATTGGTAGGATTCACGTAGTGCCAATAGCCATCTTACTAACAGCCATATACATCATGATTGCCATTCTCATCAAAACTGTAACACAATTCTTCTCAAACTGTGAAAGAATAATTCACAACTTGATGTGGAAAAAAACATTTCAAGGAGCTAAAGTATTCCTATACAATTAAAGACCCACTGATTGTATCACCTTCACTGATCTTAAGTTTTACTATAACAATAGTGTTTAAAAACTGCATGGCATTGGTATAGAAAAAGACAGGATGATCCATGGAATTCAATTGATGACCCTGAAATAAACCTACACAGCTATGTACCCTTGATTTTGACAAAGAAGCCAAAACACTACAATGAGGGAAAAATTCTTCAAAAAACAGTACTGAAAACATTTTAATGGGGGAAACAGCATCTTCAAGATATGGTATTCATCAAATTGGATGTCTGTATGTAGAAAAATGCAAATAGATCCATACGCATCACCCTTCACCCTGCACCCTAAACTCAAGTCTAAGTGGATCAAATACCTCAATGTAAACCAATGTACCAGAAATGTGATAGAGTGCAAAATACACTTGAATACATTGGTCCAGAAAACAACTTCTTAAACAATGACTCAAACTGTAAGATAAACAACTGACAGTTGAGACCTCATGAAAAGCATCTGTGAGGCAAAGTACAATGTCAACAGGACATGTAGGAGCCTGCAGACTCTGAAAAGAACTTTGGCAACCTTACAGCTGACAGAGGGCTAATATCTAAAATATGTAAAGAACTCAAGAAGTTAGACACAAACACAAAAATCCAAAACCAAAACGAAATAACAAAATAACACAATTGGAAAAAAAACATGAGATATAGAACTAAACAGAAAATCCTCAACAGAGGAATCTTGAATGGCTGGGCAGCACTTAAAAATATTCACCAACCTTAATCATCAGGAAAATGAAAATCAAAATTACTCTGAGATTCTACCTGGTAGCTATGAGAATGCCTAAGATCATAAACTGAAGTGACAGTACATGCTGGCAAGGATGTGGAGCAAAGGGAACATTCCTCTATTTTAGGTGCAAGTATAAACTTGTATAAATCCATTTGGCAGTTTCTCAGCAAATTGGGAATAGTTCTACCTCAGGAACCAGCTGTATCACTCCTGAGCATATACTTAAAAGTGCTCCAACATCACACAAAGACTCAACTATGTTCATAACAGCCTTATTCTAGAAACTGGAAACAACCTAGATGACCCTCACTGAAGAATGGATAAATAAAATGTGGTACATAAACACAACACAATACCATTATGCATTGGTGTATGACATGATAGAGTACTTACTTTATACCACTTTTCTTTTCATGCTGAAGGTAATCTTTAACTACAGTCTGGTGTGTAAGAGTTCATAAACAGTCTCCTGGAGATATATTGTTTTGTTAATAAAGTACATATTTAGAATTAAGTAAACAAATAACACTGTATTTCTCCATTGTAAGAATCTAGAGAACAAATGATCTTTTTATGCTACTATATTATTTCTTGTCATATCAAAAATAAAATGTTGATTTGTTTTTCCATGTTGTATTTTGATATATAAACTTCATGTCTCTTCTGTCTTAATCAGTATCACCAAAGACATCTCTAACAAGTATCTATATATTTATTATGCTGTGTATATTTTCCCTTCAAAATTGTGGAAGAATCCTTTTAAGAGGCATCTTTCCTTACTGGAAGTATTCATCCCCACATGGGTATCTGTGCTTACTAAAAATATTCTACAAAACATTAGTCTTTCTTCTTTTAAGAGTTACATTTAAAATTTAAGTATTGGTACTGACCCTTCAGATTCATATCTACCCTGATCTCTCTCTAATCTCTATAGCAACATCTTGCATATCTCCATTTTGAACTTATCATATTTTCCCCTGGAGAAATAAAAGGAAATTCAATCTTTAGGCAGGGTGCAAAATTTATGTGTAGGTATTGATTTATCCTAGAAAATAAACACATTATGGCATGTTTATTCACTGTTTTAAGGAACATTTTTGAGAGAAAAGAGTGACTATTAAGAACACACTTTTTTAAGCAAGTATTAAACTAAAGAGCACAAAGAGACAAATAAACATATTATTAATATGACTAATACCTGTTGAGTAAAATATTATTTTTTATTTTTTATGAAATTACCTGTTTTTTACATTTCAAATATTGCCCCTCCCACCTCGAGTTCATCATCCCCTCCACCTCCTCTTTGCTTCAGAGAGGGTGCTCCCCACCCTACCCAGACATGTCTACATCACCTCCACCAGCATCTGTCATCCCTGGGTCATCAGGTATCTACAATATTGAACATATCCTCTCCCACTGAAGCCAGACTAGGCATCCTCTGCAACCTATATGCCAGCGGTAGGGGGCACATACAAGCTGTTTGGTTGGTGGTTTAGTCTCTGGGAGCCACCAGTAGTGCAGATTAGTTGACACTGTTGATTTGTCTACAGTGTTGCCATCCGTTTTGCTCCATCAGTCTTTCCCCTAACTTTTCATAGGGGTTCCAAACCTCAGTTAAGTGGTTGGGTGTAAGTATTTGCATCTGTCTTAGTCAACTTGTGATAGAGCTCTGAGGACAGCCATGCTAGGCTCTGTCTGCAAGCACTACACAGAACCAGTAATTGTGTCACAGTTTGGTGCTAGTACATTGTATAGATCCCAAGTTAGGCTTCTCACTGGATGGCCTTTACTTCAGTCTCTGCTCCATTTGTATGTCCCTTAATTTCATTTAGGCAGAACCATTCTGCATTAAAAAAATTGAAGGTGGTTGGGTGGTCCTATCCCTCAAGTGGAGAAGGTCTCTTCAGGTTCCATCTCCCCACTGTTGGATATTTTGGCTAAGTCATCCTCACTGAATCCTAGGAGCCTCTCCCATCTCAGGACTCTGGGATTTTCTAGAGGTTTCCCCATACCTACTAACAACAATGTCCCCACCCCGACACAGCTGTATATTTCCATTTATTCTCCTAGATCTCTGATTTCTCTCCTGTCTCCCCCATACCTGAATCCATTAAGAATTGGTGTTGAGTTAAGCTATATGAACTATCTCTGCTCTTATTATAGAATCCCAGAATCCAAATGGAGAGAAGAGTTATATGAATCTGTGAATACTCTCATAACGCTGTACTCATACCATACCTTAACACACATTACTGAAAAACGTTAAGCCCTTATTCTGGTTTTTGTCTGTTCCTGGAGCTGAACATGTCCCACATGATTTTGTCTCTGAGAACCCCCAGAAGTGCAGATTAATTGACACTGTGGTTCTGCCTACAGCCATGTCATCCCTTATGCTCGGTCAGTCCTTCCCCTAACTTTTTCAAAGGGGTCCCCATCATCTCTGTACCCAAATACTGTGGGGGAGAGAACTGGACACTCAGAAGTGGAGACAATTCTGAGAGCTCAGGGGAGAACACAACTTCTATTCATATTCCTGGCCCAAGAGGAACCTGCCCAGAGCCCTCTAGAGACAGGAAGAGGTAAAGAACAGGATAATAGCAGTATCTGCCTGCCTGCAGAACTGAAAGCCAGTAGTCAAGAGGACTGACAAACCTGAGAGCAGAGGTAAGACCATCACTTCTGTTCTCGGGGACTGATTGGAGCCCTCAGTACACAGGAAACCAGACAAGAGCAGTGGCTGACCTGGTCCCATAGCTCACTGTACCCAGATCCCTCTCACCAGAGATTCTGAAAGCCAGAGGATCCTGGGCAGATGTCATAGAGACCCAAAGCGAACACAAATGCAAGCCTGTGCTACTATATCCAGCAAAATTCTCAAATAATATAGATTGAGAAACCAAAATATTACATGACTAAACCAAATTGACACAATATATTTCAACAATTCCGGCTGTACAAAGGATAATAAATGGGAAACCCAAAGAGGGAAACTACACCCTAGAAAAAGCAAGATAATCATGTTCTTGAAACAAACCCAAAAGAAGAGAGACACACAAATATAATTCCACCTCTAACAACAAAAATAACAGGAAACAACAATCACTTTTCCTTAAAAATCTCTTAACATCAGTGGACTCAATTCCTCAATAAAAAAAGGTAGACTAACAGACTGGATATGTAAGCAGGACCCAGTATTTTACTGCATATAGGATATGCACCTCAGTGACAAAGACAGACACTACTTCAAAGTAAAGGGCTGGGAAAACATTTTCCAAGCAAATGGTCCAAGAAACAAACTGGAGTAGTCATTCTAATATCGAATAACATCGACTTTCAACCAAAAGTCATCAAAAAAGATAAGGAAGGACACTTCGTACTTATCAAAGTAAAAATCCACCAAGATGAACTCTCAAGCCTGAATGTCTATGCTCCAAATGCAAGGACACCTAAAAGAAACCTTAAAAAAGCTCAAAGCACACATTACACCTAGCACAATAATGGTGGGAGCCTTCAACACTCCACTTTTATCAATGGACAGATCATGAAAACAGAAACTAAATTGAGACACATAGAAACTAACAGAAGCAATTAACTAAATGGATTTAACAAATATCTATAGAACATTTCATCCTAAAAGACTATAACTTTTTCTCAGCACCTCATGGTATCTTATCCAAAATTAAACATATAATCAGTCACAAAACAGACCTCAACAGATACAAGAAGATAAAAATAATCCCACGCACCCTATCAGATCATCATGGACGAAGTCTGGTCTTCAATAACAATAAAAGCAACACAAATCCCACATACACATGGAACTTGCACAATGGTCTACTCAATGATGACTTGCTCAAGGAAGAAATAAAGAAAGAAATTAAAAACTTTTTCTAATTTAATGAAAATGAAGGTACAACTTACACAAACTTATGGAACACAATGAAAAAAAGTTCCAAGAGGAAAACTCACAGCTCTTAGTGGCTCCAAAGGGAAACTTGAAAGAGCTTATACTAGCAGGTTGACAGCCCACCTTAAAGCTCTAGAACAAAAGAAGCAAATACACCCAAGAGGAAATAATCAAACTCAGGGTTGAAATCAACCAAGTAGAAACAAAAAAGACTATATAAAGAATAAACAAAACCAGGAGCTGGTATTTTGATGAAATAAGCAAGAATAGATAAACAATAAGCTGGACCAAAAGAGGGCAAAGAGAGTATCCAAATTAAGAAAACAAGAAATAAAAAAGGAGACATAACAGCAGAATCTGCAGAAATTCAAAAAATTCCTCAAATCCGACTTCAAAAGCCTATGATCAACAAAATGGAAAATCTGGATGAAATGGACAAATGTCTAGACAGATTCCAGCAAAAAAGTTAAATCAGAATCAGATAAACCATCTATAAACTACCATAACTCATAAAGAAATAGAAGCAGTTATTAAAAGTTTCCCAACCAAAAAAAGCTCAGGACCAGATGGTTTTAGTGGAGAATTATATCAGACCTTCATAGAAATCCTAATACTAATGCTGTCCAAGCTGTTCAGCAAAATAGAAACAGAAAAAAAAAATTCCCAATTCCTTCTATGAATTCACAATTATGCTTACACCTAAAGCACACAAACACCCAACAAAGTAAGAGAACTTCTGACGAATTTCCCTTACAAATACCAATGCAAAAATACTCAATAAAATTTTCGCAAACTAAATCCATGAACACATCAAAAAGATCATCCATCATGATGGAGTAGACTTCATCCCAGGAATCCAGGGATGGGTCAATATACAGAAATCAATCAACATAAAAGACTACATTAACAAACTCAAAAAAATTTAAAAATTATATAAGCATTATTACCTTTATGACTTATTTATGGTATTAATAAGCCAGGTACTAACAAAAACATGCTAAATATATTTGATAAGTATTTTTAGAATACTTAATTCAATGTGAAAATTAATTATTTGGTTACTGAGGTGATTTGATTAATTACTACCTCCCTTGGGCTCATATATTGCATGTTTAGGCATCAGGGAGTGGTACTACTTGAGAAGGCTTGGGAGTTTTTGCCTTGCTGGAGAAAGTATGGTGTGCATGGAAAAGGTGTGACACTGAAGGTGGACTTTAAAGTTTCACAGTCTAATGAAGAGCAGTAACATTATCTTCCTGATGCTGGCATGAAATCTAGATTTTGAATCCTCAACCACTTTTTCAGCACCATGCATCTCTGTGTGTACTAGTGCCTCCTGCAGGATTCATAGTACACTAAACCTCTGAAACTGTTTTATTTCTGAGAAATTTCTGGTATTCTTTCATTAACCCGGAAATGCATGTAATTCTATGTTAAATAAATTACATTGTTTCTATGCCTTTACAAAAATATATAGTATGGAATACTCATAGATAAGTGTCTTCCTCAGCTATCCTCTGAGAAGCTCCATGTTTCAGTATGTGGAAATAAAGACAGTGACTTAGAACTGGACAATGTTCAGAACACTAGAGATCTTAGAACAATCAACCTTAAAGGAGATGACTTCATCAATTCCTTCCCCAAGTCCCGGGCTCAGGGACTTCTGTGGATGAAGAGTTAAAAGATTGTAAGGGCCAGAAGAGAGGGTATCACCAACGAAACAAAGTTTTCTAAACACATCAGTGATACACACATATGAAATCACAAAGACTGTGGGAGCATGCACAGTGTCTGCCCAAGTCTGAGCATGATGAGTTCCCAACACTGCGAGGAGTAGACTCAAGATCACAATACTTACCTCAGAAGCTATCTCCAATTGATAACCTCTTACAAGTGAATAATTTGCAAAGTCACTCTTTATAATTATTGAGTTAATGGAGTTTGTTGGTTATGCAAATCACTCTTAATGCCATATGCCATGCCCAAAAGAAGATGAGCAATATAAAAATAACTCAGTGGCACTTGTGTGTGTGTGTGTGTGTGTGTGTGTAAGTGAAATGTTCTGTAAATATCTAATATTGTAAGCCCTAATGAAATGCCTTCTTTCGGAAGTGTTGTTATAGTTGTTTTGTCTCTTCACAGCAATAGAACACTGAATATGTGTTCTATTAAAGATCAGTAAAATAAAGTTATAAAGGAATATAAGGAGAAAGGATGAGAAGGAAAGAAGGAGTAAGAAGAAAAGGAAGGAGAAGAAAGAGAAAGAAGGAGTAGAAGGAAGAGAAAGGAGGAGGAGGAGGAGGAGTGAATGAAAAAGAACACAATTAACTACCATTATTTCTAGGCTCCATTAAATTAACAAGATGGAGAAGGGGAACCCAGATAGAAATTATACTGAGGAATGTAAAAGGAAATTAAGGAAAAGTTACTACTTGAAGTTGTCACATGAATGTGTTTTAATAGGCTATGTGGAATTTTCAGTCTAACTTAAAAAGTAAAAAAGGAATGAAAATAATGCTGTTCTAAAATAATGGGTTTATAACCAGAACATTTGCAGAGTGTTAACTTTTCATGGGTCTGTCAGATGTGTGAGGGTCTTCACAGCACAGGAACATGAATTTTATGTCTTGGTTCTCAAAGAGAAACTGAGACATGAATAAAATATCTTTTAAATATGCCAGAAGAAAAATGTGATAATGCTAGGATATTATTGAACTAGGTTTAATTTGTATATTTTGTGTTTAAGGGAGAGACCTAAAGAATTAAATTATCCATGGTAATAATAACAAATAAATTGTTTCAATCGAGTGTTATGCTGCATTTTTCTGATACTTTTCTTTTGGTCTTGAGATAATATAAGTAGATTATTTGCTGTTTTACTTTTTCTTCCTTCAATTCCTATCATGTATTCATCTTTGCTCACTTTCTAATTCATGCCCTCTTTTTCATCAATTGTCCTTACATAAAAACATGCATATGTATATATACATATTTATTCATGTAATATGTATTTCCAAAGACAACCTACTAAGTCTAAAAAATAACACCTTTATGTAAATCTTTGGTGCCGGCTGGAGAAATCTATTCTCTTATGCTAAAAAGTGAACTTTTAAAAGATTAAAATTTTAATTATTAATGTAAATAATGTATATGGATATATGAATTTTTCAGAAATTAATCTAAAAGGAAGTGTTTAACAAAACACAAACATTACAATACATGTTCACATGCATTGTGTCCATTATAAACACTGTTTCCAAGTTTCAACAATAGCACATATGAGAAAAAGAGGTATATATATATATATATATATATATATATATATATACATATATATATATATATATATATGTAAAATGGTGATGTTAGTGAAGGTAACAGGAAAAATGCTAACATCAAGAGTAAAAATTTTATAAAAGGGGAAGGACTGAAGGAACTGAATGGGATTGCAACCCCATAGGAAGAACAACAACATCAACCAACCAAACCTCCTTAGTACTCCCAGGGACTATAACACCAACCAAAGAGTTCACATTGAGCAACCCATGTCTCCAGCTGCATATGTAGCAGAGTCTGGCATTTTCTGGCATCAGTGGAAGGGGAGGTCCCTTGGTCTGGTGGAGGCCGGATGCCCCAGTGTATAAGAATGCTATGGCAGTGAGGTGTAAGTGGTTGGGTGGATGGTTGGGGGAGTTCCCTCATAGAAGCAAAGGGGTGGGAATAGGGTGGTTGCAAAAGTGAAACCTGGAAGGCAGATGACATTTAAAATGTAAATAAATAAATAAAAACAATAATGTGTGTATATGTGTACATTCTACTTAAAATAATTAGTAGGCAATCTTATCACCAGTAGAAGAATAGCTGCAAAAGTTGGTAAATATCATTATTTGTTAATTGCAGTCATATTTTCACAATGTAAATACATACTTAAACCTCCATTTTGTACCTTTTAAATGTATGCAATAAAATAAATGTTGAAAATAAAAAAAAAGAAATTATAATGTACAGAAAGCCAGAAGGCAGTACCATGGAAATGACACTTGCCAATTCTCTCTAAAAAGGTCAACATATTAGTAAAGATGTATGAGTGCACGTGTGTACACTGCCCATGTGTGTGTGTTTGTGGGTGTTGTGTCTGTGTGTGTGTGTATGTGTGTGTGTGTGTGTGTGTGTGTGTGTGATTGTTTGCATTTATGTACACATTCATTTTAAGAAGACTACTCATGGAATTTTGGAGGCAGACAAATACAACATTGTTTTGAAAATTGATATTCATATATTATTTTCTATGCCATCAAAATATATATCAACATGTAAGAATTATTGTGATTAAGTAATCCGTCTATTTTTCTTCAAATTACTAAACTTTACATACATTGATTATGGCTTTGGCAAAACTGCAACCAGATTTTAATTTTAGATTTTTTTTATTCATTTCTTTCTGAAAGATTAATCTGAAATCACATGGGGGTTATATTAGAAATACTATTTTAGTGACTTATATCTTGTAATGTTTTAGAGAAAAACATGGGGAAGTTTTAATAACTTTCCATTTTAATTTTATTTAATTAACTTTCAGCTTTGAGATCTTATGTATCTGCAACCACAGAATTTGTCTTGTTCATAGGTTTGTTCCTCTAATGGATTCAATGTAATATTTTATCATGTAAAATATTGTTCTAGTTTTCTTTTCTTTTCTTTTTTTTTTGTTTGACTCCACCCCCCGTTTTTATTAAATTGGGTATTTCTTATTTACATTTCAAATGTTATATCCTTTCCTGGTTTCCTACCCATCAGCCCCCTTACCCCCTCCCCTTCTATATGAGTGTTCCCCTCCCCATCAACACCCCCCTATTAACCACCATGAAAAATCCCCTGTGCTGGGGACCAACCTTGGCAGGAACAAGGGCTTCCCCTTCCACTGGTGCCCCAATAAGTCTATTGACAGCTATATGTGCAGTTGGAGCCCTGGGTCAGTCCATGTATAGTCTTTGGGTAGTGGTTTATTCCTTAGAAGCTCTAGTTGGTTGGCATTGTTGTTCTTATGGGGTCTCAAGCCCCTTAAGCTCTTTGAGTCCTTTCTCTGATTCCTTCAAAAGGGGTCCCATTCTCAGTTCATTGGTTTGCTTCTGGCATTCGCCTATGTATTTGCTATATTCTGGCTGTGTCTCTCAGGAGAGATCTATATCTGGTTGCTGTCAACATGTACTTCTTAACTCCATCAATCTTGTCTAGTTTTGCCACATGTGGGGCAGGCTCTGAATGGCCATTCCTTCATTCTCTTCTCTATACTTTGACTCCCTATCACTGCCTATGGATATTTTTGTTCCACTTTTAAAGAAGTGAAGCATCCATATTAGGTCATCCTTCTTGAGTTTCATGTGGTCCATGCATTGCATCTTGGGTATTCGAGCATTTGGACTATTATCCATTTTTCAATGAGTACATACCATGTGTGTTTTTCTGTGATTGGGTTACCTCACTCAAGATTGTATTTTCTATTTCCATCCATTTGCCTATGTATTTCATTAAGTCATTGTTTTTGATAGCTGAGTATTTAGTACTCTATTGTGTAGATCTACCACATTTTCTGTTTCCGTGCCTCTGTTGAACCGCATGTAGGTTTTATCCAGCTTCTGGCTATTATAAATAAGGCTGCAATGAACACAGTGGAGCATGTGTCTTTGTTCTATGTTGTTGCGTCTTTTGGGTATATGCCCTGGAGAGGTATAGCTGGGTCCTCAGGTAGTGGAATGTCCAATTTTCTGAGGAACTTCTAGACTGATTTCCAGACACATTGTACTAATTTACAATCCCATCAACAATGGAGGAGTGTTCTTTCTCCACATCCTC
The DNA here is from genome assembly GCF_021556685.1 of Rattus norvegicus. Lineage (NCBI taxonomy): Eukaryota > Metazoa > Chordata > Mammalia > Rodentia > Muridae > Rattus > Rattus norvegicus. The sequence goes on from NC_141536.1 coordinate 71,004,982, forward strand.
GCTAGCATCAGCTGTCACCTGAGATTTTGATCTTAGCCATTCTGACTGGTGTGAGATGGAATCTAAGTGTTGTTTTGATTTGCATTTCCCTGATGAATAAGGATGTTGAACATTTCTTTAGATGTTTCTCAGTCATTTGATATTTGTCATCTGTGAATTCTTTGTTTAGCTCTGAACTCCATTTTTAATAGAGTTATTTGGCTCTCTGGAGACTACCTTCATGAGGTCTTTGTATATTTTGAATATTAGTCTTCTATCAATTGCAGGATTGGTAAAGATCTTTTCCCAATCTGTTGGATGCCATTTTGTCATTATGAGAGTGTCCTTTGCCTTACATAAGCTTTACACTGTTATGAGATCCCTTTTGTTCATTCTTGATCTTAGAGCATAAAACCTTGGTGTTCTTTTCAGGAAAATTTCTCCAGTGCCTATGTGTTTGAGACTCTTCCCCATTTTTTCTTCTATTAGTTTGAGTGTATCTGGTTTGGTGTGGAGGTTCTTGATCCACTTGAACTTGAGCTTTGTACAGGGTGATAAGCATGGATAGATCTGCATTCTTCTACATGCTGACCTCCAGTTGAACCAGCACCATTTGTTGAAACAGCTATCGTTTTTTCATTGAATGGTTTTGGTTCCTTTGTCAAAAATGAAGTGAACATAGGTGTGCGGGTTCATTTCTGCCTCTTCAATTCTATTCCACTGGTCTATCTGCCTGACTCTGTACCAATTCCATAAAGTTTTTAGCACTATTGCTCTGTAATACACCTTGAAGTCAGGGATGGTGATCCTCCCATAAGTTCTTTTATTATTGAATATAGCTTTAGCCATCCTGGGTGTTTTGTTATTCCAAATGAATTTGCAAATTTTTCTTTCTAACTCTATGAAGAACTGAATTGGAATTTTGATGAATTTACATAGAATGTGTAGTTTGTTTTTGGTAAAATGGCCATTTTTACTATAATAATTCTGCTAATCCATGAGCATGGGAGATCTTTCCATCTTCTGAGATCTTCAATTTCTTTATTCAGAGACTTGACGTTCTTATCATACAGATCTTTCGCTTGCTTTGTTAAAGTCACTTGGAGGTATTTTATATTATTTGGGAATATCATGAAAGGTATCATTTCCCTAGTTTCTTTCTCAGCCTGTTTATCCTTTGAGTAGAAGAAGGCTACTAATCTGTTCGAGTTAATTTTATACCCAGCCAATTTGCGGAAGTTCTTTATCAGGCTATAGTAGTTCTTTGGGGGAACTATTGGAATCACTTAAATATACTATCATATCATCTGCAAATAGTGATATTTTGACTTCTTCTTTTCGAATCTGTATCCCCTTGATCTCCTTTTGTTGTTTGATTGCTCTGGCTAGAATTTCAAGAACTATATTGAATAAGTAGGGAGAGAATGGGCAGCCTTGTCTAGTCCCTGATTTTAGTGGGATTGCTTCAAGTTTCTCACCATTTAGTTTAATGTTAGCAACTGGTTTGCTGTATATGGCTTTTACTATGTTTAGGTATGGGCCTTGAATTCCTATTCTTTCCAGGACTTTTATCATGAAGGGGTGTTGAATTTTGTGAAATGCTTTCTCAGCATCTAATGAAATGATCATGTGTTTTTGTTATTTCAGTTTGTTTATATAATGGATCACGTTGATGGTTTTCCATATATTAAACCATCCCTGCATGCCTGGGATGAAGCCTATTTGATCATGGTGGATGATTGTTTTGATGCACTCTTGGATTCTGTTTGACAGAATTTTATTGAGTATTTTTGCGTCGATATTCATAAGGGAAATTGGTCTGAAGTTCTCTTTCTTTTTTGGGTCTTTGTGTGATTTAGGTATAAGAGTAATTGTGGCTTCATAGAAGGAATTCGGTAGTGCTCCATCCGTTTCAATTTTGTGGAATAGTTTGGATAGTATTGGTATGAGGTCTTCTATGAAGGTCTGATAGAATTCTGCACTAAACCATCTGGACCCGGGCTCTTTTTGGTAGGCAGACCTTTAATGACTGCTTCTATTTCTTTAGGAGTTATGGGGTTGTTTAACTGGCTTATCTGTTCCTGATTTAACTTTGGTACCTGGTATCTGTCTAGGAAATTGTCCATTTCCTGAAGATTTTCAAGTTTTGTTGAATATAGGTTTTTATAGTAAGATCTGATGATTTTTTGAATTTCCTCTGAACCTGTAGTTAAGTCTCCCTTTTCATTTCTGATTTTGTTAATTTGGACACACTCTCTGTGTCCTCTCATTAGTCTGGCTAAGGGTTTAATCTATCTTGTTGATTTTCTCAAAGAACCAACTTTTAGTTCTGTTGATTCTTTATATGGTCCTTTTTGTTTCTACTTGGCCAATTTCAGCCCTGAGTTTGATTATTTCCTGTATTCTACTCCTCCTGGGTGTATTTGCTTCTTTTTGTTCTAGAGCTTTTAGGTGTGATGTCAAGCTGCTGACATATGCTCTTTCCTGTTTCTTTCTGTAGGCACTCAGAGCTATGAGTTTTCCTCTTAGCACAGCTTTCATTGTGTCCCATAAGTTTAGGTATGTTGTACCTTCATTTTCATTAAATTCTAAAAAGTCTTTAATTTCTTTCTTTATCTCTTCCTTGACCAGGTTATCATTGAGTAGAGCATTGTTCAACTTCTACGTATATGTGGGCGTTCTACCCTTATCGTTATTGAAGACCAGCTTTAGGCCATGGTGGTCTGATAGCACACATGGGATTATTTCTATCTTTCTGTACCTGTTGAGGCCTATTTTTTGACCAATTATATGGTCAATTTTGGAGAAAGTACCATGAGGAGCTGAGAAGAATGTATATCCTTTTGCCTTAGGATAGAATGTTCTATAAATATCTGTTAAGTCCATTTGGTTCATGACTTCTCTTATCTGTCTACGTCTCTGTTTAATTTCTGTTTCCATGATCTGTCCATTGATGAGAGTGGGGTGTTGAAATCTCCTACTATTAAAGTGTGAGATTCAATGTATGTTTTCAGCTTTAGTAAGGTTTCTTTTACATATGTAGGTGCCCTTGTATTTGGGGCATAGATATTTAGGATTGAGAGTTCATCTTGGTGGATTTTTCTTTGATGAATAAGAAGTGTCCTTCCTTATCTTTTTTGATGACATTTAGTTGAAAATTGATTTTATTTGATATTAGAATGGCTACTCCAGCTTGCTTCTTCTGACCATTTGCTTGGAAAGTTGTTTTCCAGACTTTCACTCTGAGGTAGTATCTGTCTTTGTCTCTGAGGTGTGTTTCCTGTAGGCACCAGAATGCAGGGTCCACATTGCGTATCCAGTTTGTTAATCTATGTCTTTTTTGTTTTTTTTTTAATTAAGTTGTGAGTATTTCCTATATACATTTCACGTGTTATTCCCTTTCCCGGTTTCCGGGCAAACATCCCCCTCCCCCCTCCCCTTCCTTATGAGTGTTCCCTTCCCAACCCTCCCCCCATTGCCGCCCTACCCCCCCATAGTCTAGTTCACTGGTGGTTCAGTCTTAGCATGACCCAGGGCTTCCCCTTCCACTGGTGCTCTTACTAGGATATTCATTGCTACCTATGGGGTCAGAGTCCAGGGTCAGTCCATGTATAGTATTTAGGTAGTGGCTTAGTCCCTGGAAGCTCTGGTTGCTTGGCATTGTTGTACTTTTGGGGTCTCGAGCCCCTTCAAGCTCTTCCAGTTCTTTCTCTGATTCCTTCAATAGGGGACCTATTCTCAGTTCAGTGGTTTGCTGCTGGCATTCGCCTCTGTATTTGCTGTATTCTGGCTGTGTCTCTCAGGAGCGATCTACATCCGGCTCCTGTCGGTCTGCACTTCTTTGCTTCATCCATCTAGTCCAATTGGGTGGCTGTATATGTATGGGCCAAATGTGGGGCAGGCTCTGAATGGGTGTTCCTTCCGTCTCTGTTTTAATCTTTGCCTCTCCCTTCCCTGCCAAGGGTATTCTTTTTCCTCATTTAAAGAAGGAGTGAAGCATTCACATTTTGATCATCCCTCTTGAGTTTCGTTTGTACTAGGGATCTAGGGTAATTCAAGCATTTGGGCTAATAGCCACTTATCAATGAGTGCATACCATGTATGTCTTTATGTCATTGGGTTAGCTCACTCAGGATGATAATTTCCAGTTCAAACCATTTGCCTACGAATTTCATAAACTCGTTGTTTTTGATAGCTGAGTAATATTCCATTGTGTAGATGTACCACATTTTCTGTATCCATTCCTCTGTTGAAAGGCATCTGGGTCCTTTCCAGTTTCTGGCTATTATAAATAAGGCTGCGATGAACATAGTGGAACACGTGTCTCTTTTATATGTTGAGGCATCTTTTGGGTATATGCCCAAGAGAGGTATAGCTGGATCCTCAGGCAGTTCAATGTCCAATTTTCTGAGGAACCTCCAGACAGATTTCCAGAATGGTTTTACCAGTCTGCAATCCCACCAACAATGGAGGAGTGTTCCTCTTTCTCCACATCCTCGCCAGCATCTGCTGTCACCTGAGTTTTTGATCTTAGCCATTCTCACTGGTGTGAGGTGAAATATCAGGGTTGTTTTGATTTGCATTTCCCTTATGACTAAAGATGTTGAACATTTCTTTAGGTGTTTCTCAGCCATTCGGCATTCCTCAGCTGTGAATTCTTTGTTTAGCTCTGAACACCATTTTTTAATAGGGTTATTTGTTTCCCTGCGGTCTAACTTCTTGAGTTCCTTGTATATTTTGGATATAAGGCCTCTATCTGTTGTAGGATTGGTAAAGATCTTTTCCCAATCTGTTGGTTGCCGTTTTGTCCTAACCACCGTGTCCTTTGCCTTACAGAAGCTTTGCAGTTTTATGAGATCCCATTTGTCGATTCTTGATCTTAGAGCATAAGCCATTGGTGTTTTGTTCAGGAAATTTTTTCCAGTGCCCATGTGTTCCAGATGCTTCCCTAGTTTTTCTTCTATTAGTTTGAGTGTGTCTGGTTTGATGTGGAGGTCCTTGATCCACTTGGACTTAAGCTTTGTACAGGGTGATAAGCATGGATCGATCTGCATTCTTCTACATGTTGCCCTCAGGTTGAACCAGCACCATTTGCTGAAAATGCTATCTTTTTTCCATTGGATGGTTTTGGCTCCTTTGTCAAAAATCAAGTGACCATAGGTGTGTGGGTTCATTTCTGGGTCTTCAATTCTATTCCATTGGTCTATCTGTCTGTCTCTGTACCAATACCATGCAGTTTTTATCACTATTGCTCTGTAATACTGCTTGAGTTCAGGGATAGTGATTCCCCCTGAAGTCCTTATATTGTTGAGGATAGCTTTAGCTATCCTGGGTTTTTTGTTATTCCAGATGAATTTGCAAATTGTTCTGTCTAACTCTTTAAAAAAGTGGATTGGTATTTTGATGGGGATTGCATTGAATCTGTAGATTGCTTTTGGTAAAATGGCCATTTTTACTATATTAATCCTGCCAATCCATGAGCATGGGAGATCTTTCCATCTTCTGAGGTCTTCTTCAATTTCTTTCCTCAGTGTCTTGAAGTTCTTATTGTACAGATCTTTTACTTGCTTTTTTAAAGTCACACCGAGGTACTTTACAGTATTTGGGTCTATTATGAAGGGTGTCTTTTCCCTAATTTCTTTTTCGGCTTGTTTCTCTTTTGTTTAGAGGAAGGCAACTGATTTATTTGAGTTAATTTTATACCCAGCCACTTTGCTGAAGTTGTTTATCAGCTTTAGTAGTTCTCTGGTGGAACTTTTGAGATCACTTAAATATACTATCATGTCATCTGCAAATAGTGATATTTTGACCCCTTCTTTTCCGATCTGTGTCCCCTTGATCTCCTTTTGTTGTCTGATTGCTCTGGCTAGAACTTCAAGTACTATATTGAATAAGTAGGGAGAGAGTGGGCAGCCTTGTCTAGTCCCTGATTTTAGTGGGATTGCTTCAAGTTTCTCTCCATTTAGTTTAATGTTAACAACTGGTTTGCTGTTTATGGCTTTTACTATGTTTACGTATGGGCCTTGAATTCCTATTCTTTCCAGGACTTTTATCATGAAGGGGTGTTGAATTTTGTCAAATGCTTTCTCAGCATCTAATAAAATGATCATGTGGTTCTGTTCTTTCAGTTTGTTTATATAATGGATCACGTTGATGGTTTTCCGTATATTAAACCATACTTGCATGCCTGGGATGAACCCTACTTGATCATGGTGGATGATTGTTTTGATGTGCTCTTGAATTCAGTTTGCCAGAATTTTATTGAGTATTTTTGCGTCGATATTCATAAGGGAAATTGGTCTGAAGTTCTCTTTCTTTGTTGTGTCTTTGTGTGGTTTAGGTATAAGAGTAATTGTAGCTTCGTAGAAGTAATTCGGTAGTGCTCCATCTGTTTCAATTTTGTGGAATAGTTTGGATAATATTGGTATGAGGTCTTCTATGAAGGTTTGATAGAATTCTGCACTAAACCCGTCTGGACCTGGGCTCTTTTTGGTTGGGAGACCTTTAATGACTGCTTCTATTTCCTTAGGTTTATGGGGTTGTTTAACTGGTTTATCTGTTCCTGATTTAACTTCGATACGTGGTATCTGTCTAGGAAATTGTCCATTTTGAAGATTTTCAAGTTTTGTTGAATATAGGTTTTTATAGTAAGATCTGATGATTTTTTGAATTTCCTCTGAATCTGTAGTTATGTCTCCCTTTTCATTTCTGATTTTGTTAATTTGGACGCACTCTCTGTGTCCTCTCGTTAGTCTGGCTAAGGGTTTATCTATCTTGTTGATTTTCTCAAAGAACCAACTTTTGGTTCTGTTGATTCTTTCTATGGTCCTTTTTGTTTCTACTTGGTTGATTTCAGCTCTGAGTTTGATTATTTCCTGCCTTCTACTCCTCCTGGGTGTATTTGCTTCTTTTTGTTCTAGAGCTTTTAGGTGTGCTGTCAAGCTGCTGACATATGCTCTTTCCTGTTTCTTTCTGCAGGCACTCAGCGCTCTGAGTTTTCCTCTTAGCACAGCTTTCATTGTGTCCCATAAGTTTGGGTATGTTGTACCTTCATTTTCATTAAATTCTAAAAAGTTTTTAATTTCTTTCTTTATTTCTTCCTTGACCAGGTTATCATTGAGTAGAGCATTGTTCAATTTCCACGTATATGTGGGCATTCTTCCATTATTGTTATTGAAGACCAGTTTTAGGCCGTGGTGGTCCGATAGCACGCATGGGATTATTTCTATCTTTCTGTACCTGTTGAGGCCCGTTTTTTTGACCAATTATATGGTCAATTTTGGAGAAAGTACCATGAGGAGCTGAGAAGAAGGTATATCCTTTTGCTTTAGGATAGAATGTTCTATAAATATCCGTTAAGTCCATTTGGCTCATGACTTCTCTTAGTCTGTCGACATCACTGTTTAATTTCTGTTTCCATGATCTGTCCATTGATGAGAGTGGGGTGTTGAAATCTCCCACTATTATTGTGTGAGGTGCAATGTGTGTTTTGAGCTTTAGTAAGGTTTCTTTTACGTATGTAGGTGCCCTTGTATTTGGGGCATAGATATTTAGGATTGAGAGTTCATCTTGGTGGATTTTTCCTTTGATGAATATGAAGTGTCCTTCCTTATCTTTTTTGATGACTTTTAGTTGGAAATTGATTTTATTTGATATTAGAATGGCTACTCCAGCTTGCTTCTTCTGACCATTTGCTTGGAAAGTTGTTTTCCAGCCTTTCACTCTGAGGTAGTGTCTGTCTTTGTCTCTGAGGTGTGTTTCCTTTAGGCAGCAGAATGCAGGGTCCTCGTTGCGTATCCAGTTTGTTAATCTATGTCTTTTCTTTGGGGAGTTGAGGCCATTTATGTTGAGAGATATTAAGGAATAGTGATTATTGCTTCCCGTTATATTCATATTTGGATGTGAGGTTGTTTGTGTGCTTTCATTCTCTTTGTTTTGTTGCCAAGACGATTAGTTTCTTGCTTCTTCTAGGGTATAGCTTGCCTCCTTATGTTGGGCTTTACCATTTATTATCCTTTGTAGTACTGGATTTGTAGAAAGATATTGTGTAAATTTGGTTTTGTCATGGAATATCTTGGTTTCTCCATCAATGTTAATTGAGAGTTTTGCTGGATACAGTAACCTGGGCTGGCATTTGTGTTCTCTTAGGGTCTGTATGACATCAGTCCAGGATCTCCTGGCCTTCATTGTTTCTGGCGAGAAGTCTGGTGTGATTCTGATAGGTCTGCCTTTATATGTTACTTGACCTTTTTCCCTTACTGCTTTTAATATTCTTTCTTTATTTTGTGCGTTTGGTGTTTTGACAATTATGTTACGGGAGGTGTTTCTTTTCTCGTCCAATCTATTTGGAGTTCTGTAGGCTTCTTGTATGTCTATGGGTATCTCTTTGTTTAGGTTAGGGAAGTTTTCTTCTATGATTTTGTTGAAGATATTTACTGGTCCTTTGAGCTGGGAGTCTTCACTCTCTTCTATACCTATTATCCTTATGTTTGATTTTCTCATTGAGTCCTGGATTTCCTGTATGTTTTGGACCAGTAGCTTTTCCGATTTACATTATCTTTGACAGTTGAGTCAATGATTTCTATGGAATCTTCTGCTCCTGAGATTCTCTCTTCCATCTCTTGTATTCTGTTGGTGAAGCTTGTATCTACAGCTCCTTGTCTCTTCTTTTGGTTTTCTATATCCAGAGTTGTTTCCATGTGTTCTTTCTTGATTGCTTCTATTTCCATTTTTAATTCCTTCAACTGTTTGATTGTGTTTTCCTGGAATTCTTTCAGGGATTTTTGTGTCTCCTCTCTATGGGCTTCTACTTGTTTATTTATGTTTTCCTGGAATTCTTTCAGAGATTTTTGTGTCTCCTCTCTATGGGCTTCTACTTGTTTATTTATGTTTTCCTGGAATTCTTTCAGGGATTTTTGTGTCTCTTCTCTATGGGCTTCTACTTGTTTATTTATGTTTTCCTGGAATTCTTTCAGGCATTTTTGCGATTCCTCTCTGTAGGCTTCTACTTGTTCTCTAAGGGAGTTCTTCACGTCTTTCTTGAAGTCCTCCAGCATCATGATCAAAAATGATTCTGAAACTAGATCTTGCTTTTCTAGTGTGTTTGGATATTCCATGTTTGTTTTGATGGGAGAATTGGGCTCCGATGGTGCCATGTAGTCTTGGTTTCTGTTGCTTGGGTACCTGCGCTTGCCTCTCGCCATCAGATTATCTCTAGTGTTACTTTGTTCTGCTATTTCTGACAGTGGCTAGACTGTCCTATAAGCCTGTGTGTCAGGAGTGCTGTAGACCTGTTTTCCTCTCTTTCAGTCAGTTATGCGGACAGAGTGTTCTGCTTTCGGGCGTGTAGTTTTTCCTCTCTACAGGTCTTCAGCTGTTCCTGTGGGCCTGTGTCTTGAGTTCACCAGGCAGCTTTCTTGCAGCAGAAAATTTGGTCTTACCTGTGGCTCCCAGGCTCAAGTTCGCTCGTGGGGTGCTGCCCACTGGCTCTCTGCAGCGGCAGCAACCAGGAAGACCTGTGCTGCCGTTTCCGGGAGCTTCAGTACACCAGGGTTCCAGATGGTCTTTGGCTTTTTCCTCTGGCGTCCGAGATGTGTGTGCAGAGAGCAGTCTCTTCTGGTTTCCCAGGCTTGTCTGACTCTCTGAAGGTTTAGCTCTCCCTCCCACGGGATTTGGGTGCAGAGAACTGTTTATCGGGTGTGTTTCCTTCAGGTTCTGGCGGTGTCTCAGGCAGGGGTCCTGCCGCTTCTGGGCCCTCCCCCACGGGAGCCCAGAGGCCTTACACAGTTTCCTCTTGGGCCAGGGATGTGGGCAGGGGTGGGCAGTGTTGGTGGTCTCTTCCGCTCTGCAGCGTCAGGAGTGCCCACCTGAGCAGGCGGTTGGGTCTCCCTCTCACGGGGTCTGGGAGCAGAGTGCTGCTGCGGGCCGGGATCCGAGGGTGAATATAGGTTTTTATAGTAAGATCTGATGATTTTTTGAATTTCCTCTGAATCTGTAGTTATGTCTCCCTTTTCATTTCTGATTTTGTTAATTTGGACGCATTCTCTTTGTCCTCTCGTTAGTCAGGCTAAGGGTTTATCTATCTTGTTGATTTTCTCAAAGAACCAACTTTTGGTTCTCTTGATTCTTTCTATGGTCCTTTTTGTTTCTACTTGGTTGATTTCAGCTCTGAGTTTGATTATTTCCTGCCTTCTACTCCTCCTGGGTGTATTTGCTTCTTTTTGTTCTAGAGCTTTTAAGTGTGCTGTCAAGCTGCTGACATATACTCTTTCCTGTTTCTTTTTGCAGGCACTCAGCGCTATGAGTTTTCCTCTTAGCACAGCTTTCATTGTGTCCCATAAGTTTGGGTATGTTGTACCTTCATTTTCATTAAATTCTAAAATGTTTTTAATTTCTTTCTTTATTTCTTCCTTGACCAGGTTATCATTGAGTAGAGCATTGTTCAATTTCCACGTATATGTGGGCATTCTTCCCTTATTGTTATTGAAGACCAGTTTTAGGCCGTGGTGGTCCGATAGCACGCATGGGATTATTTCTATCTTTCTGTACCTGTTGAGGCCCGTTTTTTGACCAATTATATGGTCAATTTTGGAGAAAGTACCATGAGGAGCTGAGAAGAAGGTATATCCTTTTGCTTTAGGATAGAATGTTCTATAAATATCCGTTAAGTCCATTTGGCTCATGACTTCTCTTAGTCTGTCGACATCACTGTTTAATTTCTGTTTCCATGATCTGTCCATTGATGAGAGTGGGGTGTTGAAATCTCCCCCTATTATTGTGTGAGGTGCAATGTGTGTTTTGAGCTTTAGTAAGGTTTCTTTTACATATGTAGGTGCCCTTGTATTTGGGGCATAGATATTTAGGATTGAGAGTTCATCTTGGTGGATTTTTCCTTTGATGAATATGAAGTGTCCTTCCTTATCTTTTTTGATGACTTTTAGTTGGAAATTGATTTTATTTGATATTAGAATGGCTACTCCAGCTTGCTTCTCCTGACCATTTGCTTGGAAAGTTGTTTTCCAGCCTTTCACTCTGAGGTTGTGTCTGTCTTTGTCTCTGAGGTGTGTTTCCTGTAGGCAGTAGAATGCAGGGTCCTCGTTGCGTATCCAGTTTGTTAATCTATTTCTTTTTATTGGGGAGTTGAGGCCATTGATATTGAGAGATATTAAGGAATAGTGATTATTGCTTCCCGTTATATTCATATTTGGATGTGAGGTTATGTTTGTGTGCTTTCATTCTCTTTGTTTTGTTGCCAAGACAATTAGTTTCTTGCTTCTTCTAGGGTATAGCTTGCCCTCTTATGTTGGGCTTTACCATTTATTATCCTTTGTAGTGCTGGATTTGTAGAAAGATATTGTGTAAATTTGGTTTTGTCATGGAATATCTTGGTTTCTCCATCTATGTTAATTGAGAGTTTTGCAGGATACAGTAACCTGGGCTGGCATTTGTGTTCTCTTTGGGTCTGTATGACATTAGTCCAGGATCTTCTGGGCTGGAGAGATGGCTCAGCCGTTAAAGGCTAGGCTCACAACCAAATCTATGTCTTTTTATTGGGGAGTTGAGACCATTGATATTGAGAGATATTAAGGAATAGTGATTATTGCTTCCTGCTATATTCATATTTGTATGTGAGGTTATGTTTGTGTGCTTTTCTTCTCTTTGTTTTGTTGCTAAGACGATTAGTTTCTTGCTTTTTCTAGGGTGCAGCTTTCCTCCTTCTGTAGGGCTTTACCATTTATTATCATTTGTCGTGCTGGATTTGTAGAAAGATATGGTGTAAATTTGGTTTTGTCATGGAATATCTTGGTGTCTCCACCTATGTTAATTGAGCAATTTGCAGGATACAGTAACCTGGGCTGGCATTTGTGTTTTCTTAGGGTCTGTATGACATTTGTCCCGGATCTTCTGGCTTTCATAGTCTCTGGCAAAATGTCTGGTGTAATTCTGATAGGTCTGCCTTTATATGTTACTTGATCTTTTTCCCTTACTGCTTTTAATATTCTTTCTTTATTTTGTGCATTTGGTGTTTTGACTATTATGTGTTGGGAGGTGTTTCTTTTCTGGTCCAATCTATTTGGAGTTCTGTTGGCTTCTTGTATGCTTATGTGCATCTCTTTCTTTAGTTTAGGGAAGTTTTCTTCTATGATTTTTTTGAAGATATTTATTGGTCCTTTGAGCTGGGAGTCTTCACTCTCTTCTATACCTATTATCCTTAGGTTTGAGCTTTCCATTGAGTCCTGGATTTCCTGTATGTTTTGGACCATTAGCTTTTTCAGCTTTACATTATCTTTAACAGTTGTGTCGATGATTTCTATGGAATCTTCTGCACCTGAGATTCTCTCTTCTATCTCTTGTATTCTGTTGGTGATACTTGTATCTATGACTCCTTGTCTCTTCCTTTTGTTCTCTATATCCAGGGTTGTTTCCATGTGTTCATTCTTGATTGCTTCTATTTCCATTTTTAATTCCTTCAATTGTTTGATTGTGTTTTCCTGGAATTCTTTCAGTGATTTTTGTGATTCCTCTCTATGGGCTTCTACTTGTTTATTTATGTTTTCCTGGAATTCTATCAGGGATTTTTGTGATTCCTCTCTGTAGGCTTCTACTTATTTATTTATATTTTCCTGTGTTTCTCTAAGGGAGTTCTTTATGTCTTTCTTGAAGTCCTCCAGCATCATGATCAAATATGATTTTAAATCTAGATCTTGCTTTTCTGGTGTGTTTGAATATTCCGTGTTTGCTTTGGTGGGAGAATTGGGCTCCAACGATGCCATGTAGTCTTGATTTCGGTTGCTTGGGTTCCTGTGCTTGCCTTTCGCCCTCAGATTATTTCTAGTGTTACTTTGTTCTGCTATTTCTGACAGTGGCTAGACTGTCCTATAAGCCTGTGTGTCAGGAGTGCTGTAGACCTGTTTTCCTGTTTTCTTTCAGCCAGTTATGGGAACAGAGTGTTCTGCTTTCGGGCGTGTAGTTTTTCCTCTCTACAGGTCTTCAGCTGTTCCTGTGGGCCTGTGTCTTGAATTCACCAGGCAGGTCGTTTGGAGCAGGAAGGTTTGTCTTACCTGTGGTCCTGAGGCTCAAGTTTTCTCGTGGGGTGTTGCTTATGAGCTCTCCACGGGTTCAGCAACCAGGAAGATCTGCGCAGCCCTTTCCGGGAGATGCTGTGCACCAGGGTTCCAGATGGTGTTTGGTGTTTTCCTTTGAAGTCAGAGATGTGGGCAGAGTGTAGTCTCTTCTGGTTTCCCAGGTGTGTCTGCCTCTCTGAAGGTTTAGCTCTCCCTCCCATGGGATTTGGGTGCAGAGAACTGTTTATCTGGTTGGTCCCTTCATGTTCCAGCCTTGTCTCAGATGCAGCGGACTTGCTGCTCCTGTGCCCTTATCCAAGGGTACCCAGAGGCCATATACAGTTTCCTCTTGGGCCAGGGACGTGGGCAGGGGTGGGCAGTGTTGGTGGTCTCTTCCACTCTGCAGTCTCAGTAGTGCCCACCTGTTCTGGCGGTGAGCTCTGTCTCCCATGGCCCCTGGCTATTTTATTAAGCTTATTTAAGCCAGAAGCAAAGAGCTCTAAAAACAAGCGGTGTTCATAACTGTTTGTAGAGGGCATGAGGCCCTTGGGCACACAGATAAACACAGCTACGCCACAGGCACCAGCCAAAATAAAATGACACCGAACTGAATCCAGTACCTGTCAATACCCTGTTCTTGATTTTCTTAAAGAACCAGCTCTTGGTTCTACTGATTGTTTGTATAATTCTATTTATTTCTAATCGGTTGCCTTCTGGCCTGAGTTTGATTAATTCCTGCTATCTATTGTTCATGAGTGTGTGTGTGTGTGTGTTTCTTTTTTTTTTTTTTGTTTGTTCTACAGCTATCGAGTGTGCTGAAATCTGTTGTTGTGTATGCTTCTTATCCATTTCTGCCTATCTCTTTCTTTAGGTAGGGAAGTTTTCTTCTATGATTTAGTTGAGGATATTTTCTTGCCAATTCTACTAAGATCCTTCACTCTCTTTTGTTTCTAATATTCTTATATTTGGTCTTCTCATAGTGTCCCAAATTTCCCGGATATTTTTTGCACTTTTCATTTTATTTGACCACTGATATCTTCTATGCTACCTTCTACTACTGAGGTTCTCTTCTATCTCTTGTATTCTGTTGGTGATTTTTGCATCCGTAACTCCTGTTTTTTAAATTTTTCCTATGTTTTCCACATCCAAGGTTACCTCCATTCATGATATCTTTATTTTTCCTATTCCCAGATTTAGGTCTCAGACTGTTCAACTCCATTTTGTGTTTAATTGTGTTTTGCTGTAACTTTAAGGGATTGACTTTTTTCCTCTTTATGGGATTCTATGTTTTTGCCTGTGTTTCCCTGTATTTCCTTTTTGAGAATATAAGCATTTATGTCTGCAGGGCTATATTTCATGGATGTTCCTGTTATAGAAGATATTGGGAAAGGGCCTAATTTCAAGGATTAGGGTGTGGCAGGACTTTGATGGGATACGTGGCCAGTTCGTGTCTAGTTCTGTGAGTCTGATGAAGGTAGGCTGAGAGGTGGTAGGAAAGTGGAGGTTAGCAGGGGATAACAGGGAGCTCAGGGTCACTGGGTGTGACCCAGTTGATTCAGACAATAGGGAAGATGAGTACAGGAAGATCATCTAACATTCCTGATTCTGATTTTAATGATAGTTCTTTATCAGACATTTTTCTGCAATGATTATGATGATTTTGTTTGATGTCCCCATTTTTGATAATATTTATAATATATAATATATATAAAATATATATTAAATTTAAAATGTTTATAAGAGTTATATTTCTACCTATTAAAATGTTGCATTCTGAGGTAAGCAAAGAAAAATATTTAAAATTATAATACATGTGTATTATTATACAGTTTATTATGTATAGTAAATATTACTATATATTATGTATAGTAAATTACTATTAAATGACTATTCTAAATAAATATGTTATATTACATACTCATGATTACACATTTTAATTGTAACCATTCCTATGTAACCTCTACCATTTCCTTTTTAGTAAGAAGAAATCAATCTTACATACTTTTGGGAGTTATGACATTTATTTTTAAGTAAGCTTGGTTTTTGAAAGTATATTTAATTTAGTAATCCTGTGATTTTTCTAAGATCTTAATATATTATTTCTGTAGAATATTTGGATAATGTGTTTATATTTTCAACAGAAGAATTTCAGGTATATTTTCTAAGTACATATTTAGT
Organism: Rattus norvegicus; assembly: GCF_021556685.1. Lineage (NCBI taxonomy): Eukaryota > Metazoa > Chordata > Mammalia > Rodentia > Muridae > Rattus > Rattus norvegicus. Next base: position 71,020,203 of record NC_141536.1, read on the forward strand.
ATTGGAGTTATAACTGTTTTCTGTAACATTCGTTTCTTGGTCCTCTGTATATATACTTCTTTCACTGAGAAATGATTTGGAGCCAATCTCTTTGTATCATATTCACTTGCAAATTATTTGTTTGCTTGTTATAGAAAAATCTAAATCTCCTGAGTATTTTTCTATCCTGAGAGAATCAATATGTTCTCTCCCTGGAGCATCCTATATATATCAAAAACATTTAAAGGGCCGGGGTAAGAGAAAGATACACAATTTTCACAGCTTGCCTATTTGACTGAAACAATCATTTCAATGGTAAGAGAAAAATCTATCATATATAAAATATTTAGAAACTCTGAATTTTACATTATACTATATGCTTTAACATGCAAGTTTTCTTTATTTTTTAAAATTCTATTGTATTATTTTATTTTTGAGATTATACTATAATTACATTGTTTCTTTTTCCTCTCCCATATATCCATCTTAGCTACCCTTCAACTTCATGACATCTTTTTTAGAAATTGTTATTCTATGCAGATATATATATACATATATATATTATATTATATTATATTATGTATATTTATGTTTTAACAGCTGTCTATTTGCACTCTGCAAACAAGAGAGATGGTGTTTCCCAAGGAAGTACATATCAACTAATTTTATATGTAATTTGAGGTTATAATTTTACTTAAGAAATTGTATAGTACAACTGAAGCATATGTCTCTTATGGAGAATTATTGTGTCTTATATTTAACACATATTTGTTGATTAGAAATCTGTTTTTACTTCCACAAGAAAAACAAGATTATAAGAAGTTAAATTAAATATTATATTTCAATTAGGAAAAAATGAAATGCATAAATATTTTAAAACTACAAACCAAAAACTGTTTTATGCTTTCTGGATGCTTCGTTCTTATTAAGTGATGTCAACAAAATTTGACTTTATTTCTAAATGTTATGAATTCAATATAGAATCATTCCTTTTTATTGAACTTTCTTATAAAACTTAGCTACCTTAAAAAATTAGTCAGGTATGTACTTCTGTGTGCATGTCAGGAGTTAATGAGACTTAGTGGTGATTCAATATAAAAACAACAAATGTTAAAAAAATCAAGTTACGCTACAATGTTCATTTCAAGAAAGAAAAGTAAGAACTAAAACACATTTCAAAAGGGATTTTCTTTCTTTAATTTTATTTTTCATTTTCAAAAGGCTCATCTTACCCTTTCTGATTTTTTTCTGTTTGTTATAGTTCATCATGAGTTAATAAAATTAGAAACCCTCATAAGAAAGGCAGTCCTGAATGAGTTTAATATCTAAGAAAAAAATCATTCCATGGTCCACTATCTCACATTCACTAATTGAATCCCACGCAATTTTCCTTAAACTCTAATGATCTCACTATCTAAAAATGACTTAGATACTGAGGGAACTTATTAGACAGATCCTATCTATAACGTATGATATATCTTCATGTTGACAGTCATGAGTACCAAAAAAGTTGAGTAAATTAACAGAATAATGAGCACTGTCAAGATTAAATTTGTTGATTCTAAATATGAAAAATCACAGTGAAAATGTAAAGATAGACATTGTAAAATTATTTTTAGCCCAATAATGCATCTAATTCTTCTCAACTTCTTTATTACAGCTGCAGCCACCAAAGAGAAAGTGTTCATTAAGACTTTCTAAAACACAAGACCACAGATGTGATGGTGGACACAGTTCTCATAAAGCACTGTTTTTATGTGGTATATGAGTCAGAGATGTCGAGGCATCCACTAGGTTACAGTGTACAAAGATTTCCAATGAAAAATGTGACAGACATCACCATGTTTATATTAACAGGTTTCACCGGTGATGCTGACATGCAAGCCTTGTTATTTATTTTGTTTTTTGTGATCTATCTTTTTACTCTTATAGGCAACTTGGGACTTGTTTTGCTAGTCATTGGAGATTCCCGCCTTCACAATCCCATGTACTATTTTTTAAGTGTTCTATCATTTCTAGATGCCTGTTATTCCACAGTTGTCACTCCAAAGATGTTGGTCAATTTTCTTTCAAAAGATAAATCTATCTCATACCCTGGTTGTGTGACAGAGTTGTTTCTCTTAGTTACATTTGGAACCACAGAATGTTTCCTGTTGGCAGCAATGGCTTATGACCGCTATGTAGCTATCTACAACCCACTTCTCTATGCAGTGAAAATGTCACCTACTGTCTATATACCTCTCATCATAGCTTGTTATTCAGGTGGAATTATGCATGCTACTATACACACAGTGGCTACCTTTAGCCTTTCTTTCTGTGCATCCAATGAAATTAGGCATGTCTTCTGTGATATTCCTCCATTGCTGGCTATTTCTTGTTCAAACACCAATATAAACCAACTTCTGCTCTTCTATTGTGTGGGTTCCATCGAAATTATCACCATCCTGATTGTCCTGGTTTCTTACAGTTTCATACTCTTTGCAATTCTTAAGATGCGTTCTGCTGAAGGGAGGAGAAAGATCTTTTCTACATGTGGTTCTCACCTTACAGGAGTGTCAATTTATCATGGGACAATACTTTTCATGTACATGAGACCTAGTTCAAACTATGCCTTGGAATATGACATGATTGTGTCCATATTTTATAGTATTGTGATTCCAATGCTAAATCCCATCATCTACAGTCTGAGAAACAAAGATGTGAAAGAGGCAATGAAAAAGATTTTTGAGAGAAATTTGTTAATGAATAAAGTTCATTTTAAATTCGAACAACACTAGGAATAATGTCTGTTGTAAATCTGCATTTTACAAAAAAAGTACTCTCGAGTTTTGGTAGTACACATGTTCCTAAATGTTACAGTTAATGTATTAATAGTATCTTAATTCCTGTCTGCAAAAATAGCAATGAGCACGATCACTTACATAGCCATGGGTAAATTCAAGCACAAGTTTATTAAAAATACTATTGATATGATTTTATCAGTAACTTATTTGAATTTTCAAAAGCATTCATGACATTAAGAGTCATTATTTGGAATGTTGTCATCATATTGGTTATAGTAAGTCCTCCTCATTCAATGTAAATTTATATGTCATGTTCGAGTTCCCCTCTTCCCTGGTTATAATGCAATCGCTTAATTTCTTGTGACATACTTTTAACAAACTAATCACCTAAGGTAGTTTTAGACATGTTCACCTTAAGCCATAGACTTTTTCTCTTTTTCTTTAACTTTTTCATCTTTCTTTCTTTCTTTCTTTCTTTCTTTCTTTCTTCTTCTCTTTTTGCAGTATTTGTTTGTAGAGACAGGATATATATATATATATATATATATATATATATATATATATATATATATCTCCGACTGTTCTAAAAATCACTTTTCATAGGAGGCTATCCTCAAACTCACAGAGATATGCTTACCTTTGCCTCCTGCGTGGTTGAATGTAAGCCACCATAAATTCATTATTCAAAGTTATAAATTCCAGTGTCTCATAAAATAAATGAAATAGGAATAAATCCACATGGAACTAAAGCAAGCACACTGATTCAATATATAAATATATATATATATAGGATATAATAAATAATATGGAATATTTTAGAAAGAATCAGTAACAGTGAAATTCCATCTGTGTGTTTTTTTCAAAGTCATTTTGTATTAGATATACCTCTTCAAGCTTTTACTTCCACCTGATCAACACAATCTGTCACCATTTAACTATTGTTATTCATTAGTTCTCCTTCTTTCAGTTATCTAATTTTATGAAAACATGGCATTAGCCAACATTGAAGACAAGTGATCATTTTATAAGATGTATTTAAATCTAAAACACCACTATTTTCATATTAAGGTATGGAATAAAGAAACACATAAAATTAATGCCCTTATCTTATTAGACTTGATTATTACCAGTATGCCAGAATTACTTTGTTTAGCATTTTATGGCAGTATCACAAAATATGCATTTCCTTAACTTTTTTGCGGTGACTTTTTAATTAAGGATTTTTTATATGTCTATTTTCAAATAAATAAGCATAATGAGTATCAAGGATTGAAATGATGAATAAGAAAAAGAATGATTTTATTTATAACTATGCATTTTAAATTTTTAGCAAATTCATTCCTAAAGAACACCAACTCAGTATGACGTTTTGCAGGAAATTTGATTATGTTTTGAACCTTGAGATAGTCTTATTACTGATAAAATCTGTTTCTAGTTGTTATGTTGCTTAGCCTTTAAGACAAATATATTTAACTCCTCTGAGTGGAATACAGACATGCCCTTAATATCCATCTTTAATCTCAAACGATGAAGGTAAACATAGTTTGTAGAAGGAAATGCCTGCAATATTTTTTAGATAAGAACAATTCTGGGTCAGAGATTTTGACTCTGGGTTGATAACACCACCCCTCCTTTTGACGCCCTGTCTTTCTATTGGAGGTGGACTCTGATTTCCCTCTGTCCACTGTGGGGCATTTTATCTAAGGTCACTCCCGCTTAGTCCTGAGAGTCTCTCATCTCACATGTTTCTGGTACCTTTTAGAGGGTCTCCCCACATTTCACCTCCTGAGGATTCATATTTCCTTTTGTATATTCTGGGCCTCTTGGCTTCTCTCCTGGCTCCCCACATCATACCTGACCATACTCTCCTTTACTTGCTACCCCTCTGCTTTCCTGACCAGATCCCTTTGTCTATCTACCATGATTATTTCCTTTCCCCTACTCAGTGTGAATGACGTTTTCATTCAGCCTTTCTTCTTGCTAAAGCTTTTAAATTCTGTGGGTGTATCCTGGGTATTCTGTATTTTTAGTCTAATATCCACATCAATGAGTATATACCATGCATGTCCTTTTGATCTGGGTAACCTCATTCAGGATGATATTTTCTAGTTCTATCCATTTCTGTACACAATTCATAATAATTTCCTCATTCTTAGTCTGTTTGATGGAGGGTAGCGTCCTCTTGGCGATGGAACACGTGGGAGGATAAATGGGATGAGGAAATGTGGGAAGGAGGAACTTGAGTTGGGAAACAACAGGATTGTAAATAAATGAAACTATGAAAAGGCAACTTCATGCTTGAAAATTATTTCTACTTGAGGGGCAGGTCCAGTGACAAATCAGGGAAAATTTGATGAAATAGGATATGTCCTACTCATGAGAAGAGAGAGTAAATAGAAGCTACTTCTGCGGAAGTACAAAGAGAGAAATGGGAGGTAGTCTTACCTAGACAGGTATATGGAAACAGGTTGCAGAGGAAGAACAATCTAGATACAGGTGAAGAGGGAAGCCAGAGAATTAGAAGCATCTGGAAGTTTAGAGAATGTTACCAAAGTTAGTATGAGGTCAAGCAGATCAATTCAGAAGAGACTAAGAGAAGGCAGATTGAATCAGCCATGTTGGAAAGGAGTTGACCCAGGAGAACTTAGGGGAACCAGCCAGCCAGAGATCAGAAAAACAAAAGAGGGTGAGCTTTTTCAACAGTAAATCTCAGAGGCACTAAACATTCTAGGCCTAGCTTATGTTTCAAAACATCTAGAAGATTCCAGGATTAGGCCAAGAATAACAGATGGAGGCATTAAGCCTCAGAGACAATAATTCTACAATTATATCTGACACATAAAAGATTACTTTTACGGTTATTTTTATCAAAATTCCAGTTATCTTCTTTTTGGTTTTTAAGTCAATATTCCAGAAAACAACTGATAGCATGGCTTGTCTTTATGGTTTGCTATTTGTTCCAGTCCATACATTAAAATTAAGAAATCGGAGTTCTTTATTTTCATCTCCGTTCCATTTCACTATAGCAATTTTGACTTGCTCTGTGCTTTAGATTATGTTTTTTAAAACACTTGAATAATTTGAATACACCTAAATTTTTCACTGTCTTTCTCTATTTTTTTTCTTTTTTGGTATTTTGTTTTATATTTTGAAAGGTTTTATTGATTATATGCAATCTTACTCATCTCCCTTTCTCTCTACATTGGCCCTCTGCCCTTGCTACCTGTCCCATAGGGAGACAAGCAAATAAACAAAACATCTCACCATGACAGTTATACTGTATCCTGGTGTGAAACACAGTATACAGTTCTACCCAAAAATCTTTTCTTGCAAATGTCCATTGCAATTAATCATTGCTTTGGATTGAGTTTTCTGTGTTATAAAGATATTGCAGCTTTGGAATCAACAGGACCATCTCCTTCTCAGGCCACTGGGACCATCTCTGTAGCCCTACCCAGGGGAAAAGGCAGGAAAACCTCAGCTGAGTGTTAGAGTCTGTAAGGGGCTGGACCAGATCTCCTACTCTTAAGCCCTCAGGATCATACAACTGTACTCTTAGACAAAACTAAATCGTCATATTTTACCATTAATAAAATGCATCCCCGAATCTATTGAGAATCTGAATTCTATGCCTGATTTTTTAAAAATTTTTATTAGATATATTTCTTTACTTACATTTCAAATGTTAGTTCCCTTCCTGGTTTCCTTTCCATGACCCCACATCCCTTTCCCCCTCCCCCTTCCCCATACGGGTATTCTCCATATACATCCCCCTACTTTCCCCCCACATTCCCCTGCACTGAGGGTCGAACCTTGGCAGAACCAAGGGCTTCCCCTTCCACTGATGCCCCAACAAGGCTATTCTCTGCTGTGTCTGATTTTTTATTTATTTAATTTTATTTATTCACTTTACCCCCTGATCTCTGTGCCCTTCTTCTGGGGCACTCCTTTCCACAGTTCCTCCTCCATACCATCCTCTTCTCCTATGAGAAGGTGGAGGCCCCATATGTATCCCCCAGCCATGCCACATCAAGCCTCTGCAGGGCTAGCTACACCTTCCACTGCGATCAAAAATACAGCCCGGCCCGAAGAATATGTCTCATAAATGGGCAGCAGCTTTTCGAATAGTTGCAACTTCAGTTGTTCCAGGCCCACATGAAGCAAGAAGCACATCTGTTACATATGTGTGTGTGAGTCCTAGGTCCAGTCTGTGTTTTTTCTTTCATTGGTTATTCGTTTTCTGAGATCTCCAAGGGTACAGATTAGTTAAGTGTGGAATCAACTTCCTGAGAAGTTCCTATTCCTTCAGGACCCTCAGTCTTCCCCCCAACTCTTCCAACAAGAGTGTCCAAGCTTCATCTAATGGTTGGTTGTGGGTCTCTGTGTCTTTCTAAATCAGCTGCTGAGTGGAATCTCTCAGAGAGCAGCCATGCTACAGTCCTGTCTGAAAACCTAACAGAGTATCATTAATAGTGACAAGGATTGTTGTTTACCTATGAGTTGGTTCCCTAGTTGGACTTGTTATTGCTTCGCCATTCCATCAAAGACCTGAAACTTTGCTTTGTCTTTTTTCTTCCAGAGCTGAGGACTGAACTCAGGCCTTGTACTTACTAGGCAAGTGCTCTACCACTTAGCTAAATTCCAAATCCCAGACCTGGAATTTTAAAATTGATGTAGGAAATACTATGTAAAATGCACACAGACCTAGATGGCCTTGGACCACATCTCACACCTTATTCATACATTATCACTAAGCTGTCTGAAGATGTAACCAAATTAGATTAGCAGCATCATAATCTAACGAGTAAAAGCAAAATGAAATTGAGGTCTGAGCACTCACTGGATAAAGGTAAGGCCAAATTTTTATAATGAGAAACACTTCTGACAATCAATGACAAGATAGCTGAATCTCAGTCCTGAAACAAACAATATGAATTACTAAAGACAAACAATATGAATCACCTCTTAAATAAAATCCCCATAAAATGTCAGCTTAGATGATACAGAAGGCAATGCATTATAAAAACAAATATGCATATTTCAAAGAATTCAGAGAAGAAATTAATAAAATCCAGCATCAAGAATATAATATGGTTCCTGGTTGCTGCCACTGCAGAGAGCCCGTGGGCAGCACCCCAGGAGCGAACTTGAGCCTCGGGACCACAGGTAAGACCAACTTTTATGCTGCAAGAAAGCTGCCTGGTGAGCTTGGGACACAGGGAAGCAGAATTCCTCTAGGACCGGGCACGTTCTGTGTTTACCGGAAGTCCCACACCCACGGATCCCAGCCCGCAGCAGCTCTCTGTCCCCAGACCCTGTGAGAGAGAGACCCAACCGCCTGGTCAGGTGGGCACTCCTGAGGCTGCAGAGCAGAAGAGACCACCAACACCGCTCAACCCTGCCCACATCCCTGGCCCAAGAGGAAACTGTATAAGGCCTCTGGGCTCCCGTGGGGGAGGGCCCAGGAGCGGCAGGACCCCTGCCTGAGACACCACCAGAATCTGAAGGAAACAGACCGGATAAACAGTTCTCTGCACCCAAATCCCGTGGGAGGGAGAGCTGAACCTTCAGAGAGGCAGACAAGCCTGGGAAACCAGAAGAGACTGCTCTCTGCACACACATCTCGGACGCCAGAGGAAAAAGCCAAAGACCATCTGGAACCCTGGTGCACTGAAGCTCCCGGAAGGGGCAGCACAGGTCTTCCTGGTTGCTGCCGCTGCAGAGAGCCCGTGGGCAGCACCCCAAGAGCGAACTTGAGCCCCGGGACCACAGGTAAGACCAACTTTTCTGCTGCAAGAAAGCTGCCTGGTGAACTCAAGACACAGGCCCACAGGAACAGCTGAAGACCTGTAGAGAGGAAAAACTACACGCTGGAAAGCAGAACACTCTCTCCCCATAACTGACTGAAAGAGAGGAAAACAGGTCTACAGCACTCCTGACACACAGGCTTATAGGACAGTCTAGCCACTGTCAGAAATAGCAGAACAAAGTAACACTAGAGATAATCTGATGTCGAGAGGCAAGCGCAGGAACCCAAGCAACAGAAACCAAGACTACATGGCACCATCGGAGCCCAATTCTCCCATCAAAACAAACATGGAATATCCAAACACACCAGAAAAGCAAGATCTAGTTTCAAAATCATATTTGATCATGATGCTGGAGGACTTCAAGAAAGACGTGAAGAACTCCCTTAGAGAACAAGTAGAAGCCTACAGAGAGGAATCGCAAAAATGCCTGAAAGAATCTCAAAAATCCATGAAAGAATTCCAGGAAAATATAAATAAACAAGTAGAAGCCCATAGAGAGGAGACACAAAAATCCATGAAAGAATTCCAGGAAAACATAAATAAACAAGTAGAAGCCCATAGAGAGGAGACACAAAAATCCCTGAAAGAATTCCAGGAAAACACAATCAAACAGTTGAAGGAATTAAAAATGGAAATAGAAGCAATCAAGAAAGAACACATGGAAACAACCCTGGATATAGAAAACCAAAAGAAGAGACAAGGAGCTGTAGATGCAAGCTTCACCAACAGAATACAAGAGATGGAAGAGAGAACCTCAGGAGCAGAAGATTCCATAGAAATCATTGACTCAACTGTCAAAGATAATGTAAAGCGGAAAAAGCTACTGGTCCAAAACATACAGGAAATCCAGGACTCAATGAGAAGATCAAACCTAAGGATAATAGGTATAGAAGAGAGTGAAGACTCCCAGCTCAAAGGACCAGTAAATATCTTCAACAAAATCATAGAAGAAAACTTCCCTAACCTAAAAAAAGAGATACCCGTAGACATACAAGAAGCCTACAGAACTCCAAATAGATTGGACCAGAAAAGAAACACCTCCCGTCACATAATTGTCAAAACACCAAACGCACAAAATAAAGAAAGAATATTAAAAGCAGTAAGGGAAAAAGGTAAAGTAACATATAAAGGCAGACCTATCAGAATCACACCAGACTTCTCGCCAGAAACTATGATGGCCAGAAGATCCTGGACTGATGTCATACAGACCCTAAGAGAACACAAATGCCAGCCCAGGTTACTGTATCCAGCAAAACTCTCAATTAACATTGATGGAGAAACCAAGATATTCCATGACAAAACCAAATTTACACAATATCTTTCTACAAATCCAGCACTACAAAGGATAATAAATGGTAAAGCCCAACATAAGGAGGCAAGCTATACCCTAGAAGAAGCAAGAAACTAATCGTCTTGGCAACAAAACAAAGAGAATGAAAGCACACAAATATAACCTCACATCCAAATATGAATATAACGGGAAGCAATAATCACTATTCCTTAATATCTCTCAATATCAATGGCCTCAACTCCCCAATAAAAAGACAGAGATTAACAAACTGGATACGCAACGAGACCCTGCATTCTGCTGCCTGCAGGAAACACACCTCAGAGACAAAGACAGACACTACCTCAGAGTGAAAGGCTGGAAAACAACTTTCCAAGCAAATGGTCAGAAGAAGCAAGCTGGAGTAGCTATTCTAATATCAAATAAAATCAATTTCCAACTAAAAGTCATCAAAAAAATAAGGAAGGACACTTCATATTCATCAAAGGAAAAATCCACCAAGATGAACTCTCAATCCTAAATATCTATGCCCCAAATACAAGGGCACCTACATACGTAAAAGAAACCTTACTAAAGCTCAAAACACACATTGCACCTCACACAATAATAGTGGGAGATTTCAACACCCCACTCTCATCAATGGACAGATCATGGAAACAGAAATTAAACAGTGATGTCGACAGACTAAGAGAAGTCATGAGCCAAATGGACTTAACGGATATTTATAGAACATTCTATCCTAAAGCAAAAGGATATACCTTCTTCTCAGCTCCTCATGGGACTTTCTCCAAAATTGACCATATAATTGGTCAAAAAACGGGCCTCAACAGGTACAGAAAGATAGAAATAATCCCATGCGTGCTATCGGACCACCACGGCCTAAAACTGGTCTTCAATAACAATAATGGAAGAATGCCCACATATACGTGGAAATTGAACAATGCTCTACTCAATGATAACCTGGTCAAGGAAGAAATAAAGAAAGAAATTAAAAACTTTTTAGAATTTAATGAAAATGAAGATACAACATACCCAAACTTATGGGACACAATGAAAGCTGTGCTAAGAGGAAAACTCATAGCGCTGAGTGCCTGCAGAAAGAAACAGGAAAGAGCATATGTCAGCAGCTTGACAGCCCACCTAAAAGCTCTAGAACAAAAAGAAGCAAATACACCCAGGAGGAGTAGAAGGCAGGAAATAATCAAACTCAGAGCTGAAATCAACCAAGTAGAAACAAAAAGGACCATAGAAAGAATCAACAGAACCAAAAGTTGGTTCATTGAGAAAATCAACAAGATAGATAAACCCTTAGCCAGACTAACGAGAGGACACAGAGAGTGCGTCCAAATTAACAAAATCAGAAATGAAAAGGGAGACATAACTACAGATTCAGAGGAAATTCAAAAAATCATTAGATCTTACTATAAAAACCTATATTCAACAAAACTTGAAAATCTTCAGGAAATGGACAATTTCCTAGACAGATACCAGGTATCGAAGTTAAATCAGAAACAGATTAACCAGTTAAACAACCCCATAACTCCTAAGGAAATAGAAGCAGTCATTAAAGGTCTCCCAACCAAAAAGAGCCCAGGTCCAGACGGGTTTAGTGCAGAATTCTATCAAACCTTCATAGAAGACCTCATACCAATATTATCCAAACTATTCCACAAAATTGAAACAGATGGAGCACTACCGAATTCCTTCTACGAAGCCACAATTACTCTTATACCTAAACCACACAAAGACACAACAAAGAAAGAGAACTTCAGACCAATTTCCCTTATGAATATCGACACAAAAATACTCAATAAAATTCTGGCAAACCGAATTCAAGAGCACATCAAAACAATCATCCACCATGATCAAGTAGGCTTCATCCCAGGCATGCAGGGATGGTTTAATAAACGGAAAACCATCAACGTGATCCATCATATAAACAAACTGAAAGAACAGAACCACATGATCATTTCATTAGATGCTGAGAAAGCATTTGACAAAATTCAACACCCCTTCATGATAAAAGTCCTGGAAAGAATAGGAATTCAAGGCCCATACCTAAACATAGTAAAAGCCATATACAGCAAACCAGTTGCTAACATTAAACTAAATGGAGAGAAACTTGAAGCAATCCCACTACAATCAGGGACTAGACAAGGCTGCCCACTCTCTCCCTACTTATTCAATATAGTTCTTGAAGTTCTAGCCAGAGCAATCAGACAACAAAAGGAGGTCAAGGGGATACAGATCGGAAAAGAAGAAGTCAAAATATCACTATTTGCAGATGATATGATAGTATATTTAAGTGATCCCAAAAGTTCCACCAGAGAACTACTAAAGCTGATAAACAACTTCAGCAAAGTGGCTGGGTATAAAATTAACTCAAATAAATCAGTTGCCTTCCTCTATACAAAAGAGAAACAAGCCGAGAAAGAAATTAGGGAAACGACACCCTTCATAATAGACCCAAATAATATAAAGTACCTCGGTGTGACTTTAACCAAGCAAGTAAAAGATCTGTACAATAAGTACTTCAAGACACTGAGGAAAGAAATTGAAGAAGACCTCAGAAGATGGAAAGATCTCCCATGCTCATGGATTGGCAGGATTAATATAGTAAAAATGGCCATTTTACCAAAAGCAATCTACAGATTCAATGCAATCCCCATCAAAATACCAATCCAATTCTTCAAAGAGTTAGACAGAACAATTTGCAAATTCATCTGGAATAACAAAAAACCCAGCATAGCTAAAACTATCCTCAACAATAAAAGGACTTCAGGGGGAATCACTATCCCTGAACTCAAGCAGTATTACAGAGCAATAGTTATAAAAACTGCATGGTATTGGTACAGAGACAGACAGATAGACCAATGGAATAGAATTGAAGACCCAGAAATGAACCCACACACCTATGGTCACTTGATTTTTGACAAAGGAGCCAAAACCATCCAATGGAAAAAAGATAGCATTTTCAGCAAATGGTGCTGGTTCAACTGGAGGGCAACATGTAGAAGAATGCAGATCGATCCATGCTTATCACCCTGTACAAAGCTTAAGTCCAAGTGGATCAAGGACCTCCACATCAAACCAGACACACTCATACTAATAGATGAAAAACTAGGGAAGCATCTGGAACACATGGGCACTGGAAAGAATTTCCTGAACAAAACACCAATGGCTTATGCTCTAAGATCAAGAATCGACAAATGGGATCTCATAAAACTGCAAAGCTTCTGTAAGGCAAAGGACACGGTGGTTAGGACAAAACGGCAACCAACAGATTGGGAAAAGATCTTTACCAATCCTACAACAGATAGAGGCCTTATATCCAAAATATACAAAGAAATCAAGAAGTTAGACCGCAGGGAAACAAATAACCCTATTAAAAAATGGGGTTCAGAGCTAAACAAAGAATTCACAGCTGAGGAATGCCGAATGGCTGAGAAACACCTAAAGAAATGTTCAACATCTTTAGTCATAAGGGAAATGCAAATCAAAACAACCCTGAGATTTCACCTCACACCAGTGAGAATGGCTAAGATCAAAGACTCAGGTGACAGCAGATGCTGGCGAGGATGTGGAGAAAGAGGAACACTCCTCCATTGTTGGTGGGATTGCAGACTGGTAAAACCATTCTGGAAATCTGTCTGGAGGTTCCTCAGAAAATTGGACATTGAACTGCCTGAGGATCCAGCTATACCTCTCTTGGGCATATACCCAAAAGTTGCCTCAACATATAAAAGAGACACGTGCTCCACTATGTTCATCGCAGCCTTATTTATAATAGCCAGAAAATGGAAAGAACCCAGATGCCCTTCAACAGTGGAATGGATACAGAAAATGTGGTACATCTACACAATGGAATATTACTCAGCTATCAAAAACAACGAGTTTATGAAATTCGTAGGCAAATGGTTGGAACTGGAAAATATCATCCTGAGTGAGCTAACCCAATCACAGAAAGACATACATGGTATGCACTCATTGATAAGTGGCTTTTAGCCCAAATGCTTGAATTACCCTAGATCCCTAGAACAAACGAAACTCAAGACGGATGATCAAAATGTGAATGCTTCACTCCTTCTTTAAATGAGGAAAAAGAATACCCTTGGCAGGGAAGGGAGAGGCAAAGATTAAAACAGAGACGGAAGGAACACCCATTCAGAGCCTGCCCCACATGTGGCCCATACATATACAGCCACCCAATTAGACAAGATGGATGAAGCAAAGAAGTACAGACCGACAGGAGCCGGATGTAGATCGCTCCTGAGAGACACAGCCAGAATACAGCAAATACAGAGGCGAATGCCAGCAGCAAACCACTGAACTGGGAATAAGTCCCCCGTTGAAGGAATCAGAGAAAGAACTGGAAGAGCTTGAAGGGGCTCGAGACCCCAAAAGTACAACAATGTCAAGCAACCAGAGCTTCCAGGGACTAAGCCACTACCTAAATACTATACATGGACTGACCCTGGACTCTGACCCCATAGGTAGCAATGAATATCCTAGTAAGAGCACCAGTGGAAGGGGAAGCCCTTGGTCCTGCTAAGTCTGAACCCCCAGTGAACTAGACTATGGGGGGAGGGCGGCAATGGGGGGAGGGTTGGGAGGGGAACACCCATAAGGAAGGGGAGGGGGGCGGGGGATGTTTGCCCGGAAACCGGGAAAGGGAATAACACTTGAAATGTATATAAGAAATACTCAAGATAATAAAAAAAAAAATTCCAATAAATGAAAACAAAAAAGAAAAAAAAAGAAATGTTTACCAGTAGTTTAGATAAACTTGTAGATAGATGATTATGTCTTTAAGATACGATATAATTTGTATCACTCTGTCAAAAATAAAAGTTAAATCTTTTGAAATCCATGAATGGAACAGCCATGGATTCTCTAAAATCATGAAAAGACAAAATCTACAAATGAACAATATAAATGAAGGAAAGGAAACATCACATTCACAAGAATATCATAAACATTATGATCAAAATTTCCAAATTTAAGAAAAAGTGTGTATCCATGTACAAGAATGATGCAAAATACAAAGGGAACATGACCAAAAAACCCTCTCCAAATCATATAACAGTCAAAATAATAAATGTTTAAAGAAGAAAGATAATTGACATTATATAAAGGAAGACCCATTACAGCAACATGTATGTCATTAGAGACTATAAAAGTCATAAGGATTTGGGCCAATTATGAAAGTTATAAAAGACTACAGGTGTCAACACAGACTGTTGTCTTCAAAGCTATGTCATAATCAAATGAAAAATTAAACTATTCTGTGTAGATAAAAGGAATTTATATACTTCAAAGTATATAAAGGGGTTTGAAAGGAAGATTAAAAACATACTAGATAGCACAAGGAATATATAAACAATTTTGAAATGGTCCATCAAAAAATGTATATGAAAACATTACATAACAACAAATGCTAAGAATCAGTATACCTTGTACAATAATAAGTATTAATATTGTTGGCCTCTATTCAACATTAAAGACATTCAGGTCAATATGATGGATGAGAAAACATGATCCACCTTTTTGCAGCTTTGAAGAATCACCCCGTTTTTCAATCATAAACATCACCCTAAGGTAAAAGGATTGAAAAGCACCTTTGAAACAAATGGAACATAGAAACAAAATAGAGTAATGTCTTAGTTAGTATTTTACTGCTGCGAACATACATCATGACAAAGGCAAGTCTTATAAAGGATAACATTTAATTAGGCTGGCTTACATATTCAGAGGTTCAGTCCATCATCATCAAAGTGGGAGTGGGAGCAGGGTAGCATCTTAGCAGGCATGGTGCAGAGTGTTCTACATCTTCATATGAAGGCTGTTAGTGGAAAAGTGAACTCCAGGCATCTAGGACGAGGATCTTAAAGCCCACCCCCACAATGACACACATACTAACAAGGCCACTTCTACTCCAAGATGGTCACACTTTCAAAAAGTGTCACGTTCTTGGCCAAGCATGTACAAATCATAAAAAGTAATTATTCTCAGGTCTGACAAAATATATTTGATTTATGAACTAGTGAGAAGAGATAGGAAAAAAAATGTGTGCATTAAAGGAAATATTCAAGAATCATGGATCTGCAATTCATTCCCCTGGACATAGTTTTCTGCTTATATCCCTGGGGCCTTCTGCTATCTGGGACAACCACAGCCAGTGGCTGCTGGGCTCCAAAGAATGCTCGGCAGCCATAAGCTCTGCCCTGACCTGTCTGCCCTCTATATTCCAGTCCACACCTCTATCTACAATTCTGTATCTACATACCATTCCCTGATCCACAGCTCTATTTCTAAGGAGTCCTGTGCCCGATTGAGAAAACTCTGCCTGCTTCCCTGGAGACCTGTTTCCAGAGCCATCCAACACTATGGACAACCAGATGACTAAAAGCCAGCATAAGAACATAATCAACAAAAGACAGGGAAATATGAAAAATGGCTATCTTGTGACAACAAGCTCTGAATATTCTAACAATCCTGAAGAGTGAGAAAATGGCCTTAAATCTAACGTTGTGAAGATAATAGTTTTTAAAAAGGAAGCAAAATAATCCACATTACCAAACTATCTATAAAGACACAGTTGACCTGATACTGAAATTACACAAAGACTGAACACAGAAAGAGAATCTCAGACCAAATTCAGGCCAATTTACAATATGAACGTTAATACAAAAGACCTCAATAAAATATTCACAAACTTAATCAAAGAACAAATAAAAAATATCATCAACCATGATCACATAGGTTAATTTGACAGATTCAGAGGTAATTCAATACATAAAAGTCCATGCCAGGTAACCCACCATATAAACAAATTGAAGGAAAAATACTATGTGATCATCTCATTAGATGTTTAAAACTATTTGACAAAATACAACACCCATTCATGTCAAAACCCTTGGAAAAATCAGAAAGACAAGGCACATACCTTAATACAATAAAGGCAATATACAAAAAGCCAATAGCCAACATCGAATTAAATGGCAGAAACTTAAAGCAATTCCAGTAAAAGCAGGGAAAAGACAAGTCTTTGTACTGACTCTATTACTTCAATATAGTACTTTAAGAGTTAGAAAAGTAAGACAACTAAAGGAGATCAAGGGGATAGAAGTTGGAAAGGAGGAAGTGAAAATATCACTATTCACAGATGATATAATAGTATAAATAAATGACTCCAAAAATTATACTAGAGAACTCCTGCAGTTGATAAACAGCATCATCAATTGTCAGGATACAAATTTAGTTAAAAAATTCAGTAGCCCAACTTTATACAGATGATAATATGGCAAAGAAGAAATTATAAAAAGAACATACAATACAGTAACAATGAATAATATAAAATATTGGAGTAACTGTAACAGAAGAATTAAAAGAACTGCATGAGAAAAATACAAATAATTAAAAAAAACAAAATGTTATGTTTTAGAAAATTATTAAGATAGACAAATCCTTAGCCAAACTAACGAATTGAAAACAGAGAAATCACAATAGAAAATGAGGATGATAAAAAAATCATTAAGCTGATAGTTTGATGCATATAGCTTTTATTATGATTAGGAATGTGTCATGAATGCCAGATCAAACCAAAACATTTAACATGAAGGATGTTCAACTTTTTCAAGGACTTTTCAGCATCTAATGTGATAATCGTGTGCCTTTTTTTCTTTGAATTTGATTATACAGTAGATTACAATGATGGATTTTTGTGTATTGAAACATTCCCTACATCCACGGGATGAAGCCTTCTTGATTTGCTCAATGATGTTCTTGATGTGCTTTAGATTTGGTTTGTGAGAATTTTATTGAGTATTTTGCTTCAATATTCAAAAGCAAAATTTATCTCAAACTCTCTTTCTTTGTTGGGTATTTATGTGGTTTAGGTATCAATGTAACTGTGGCTTCATAGAATGAATTAGGTTGTGTTCCTTCAATTTCTATTTTGTATACTAGTTTGAGAAATATTGATATTAGCTCTTCTTTGAAAGTCTGGCAGAATTCTGTGCTGAAACCATATGTCACTGGATACAGAAAATGTGCTTCAATTATAAAATAGAGTATTATTCAGTCATTAAAAAGAGGACATCATGAAATTTGAAGTCAAATGGATGGAACTAGAAAATATCATCCTGAGTGAGGTAAGCAAGATCCAAAGGAAATGCATGATATTTACTCACTGATATTAGCCAAAACATACAGAATACCAATTATACATCCTAAAGACCCTAAGAAGTTAAACAAGAAAGAAAGTGTAAGATTGCTTCAATTCAACTTTCTTAGGAGTTATGGGATTGTTCAGATGAGTTACCTATTAACTTCGGTTAGTGGAATCTGTCCAGAAAACCATCTATTTTGTTTAGATTTTCCTGTTTGTGAAGTATAGGCATTTGAAGTAAGACTTAATAATTTTTATGGAATTATTTTATTTATTTATATCCCAAATGTTGCCCCCTCCCAATCCTCCCTCTAGGAGTTCATCATCCTTCCCCCTCCACTTGACTACTAAGAAGGTTCACCAGCCCCTAGGCCTCCCCCATCCCAGTGCTACCAAGTCTTTTCTGCATTAGGAGCATCTCTCCCACTCAGGCCATACAAGTCAGTCTTCTATGGGTTCTTTTGTTGGTGGTTTAGTCTCTGGGAACTCCCAAAGGCTCAAGTTAGTTGACACTGTTGGTTTCACTATAGGAATGCCATCCCCTTCAGCTCCTGCAAAACTTGCAGTAACTCTTCCATAGGAGTCCGTGACCTCAGTCAAATGGTTGGCAATAAGTATTTGCATCTGTCTCAATGAGATGTTGATTTGGACTCTCAGAGGACAGTCATGCTAGGCCCCTGTCTGCAAGTAAAACATAACATCAGTAGTAGTGTCAGGGTTTGGTGCCCACCCATGGGATGGGTCCAAAGTTGGGCTGGTCACTGGCTGATCTTTCCTTTAGTCTCTGATACATTTTTGTCCCTGCATTTCTTTTAGAGAGGAAAAATTCTGGGTCAAAATTTTGTTGATGGGTTGGTGTCTCTATCCTTCTGCTGGAGGTGGTCAATTCAAGGGTCCATCTCTCCTCTGTTGGTCATTTCTGCTAAGGTCAGCCCCATTGAGTCTTGAGAGCCTCTCACATTTCAGGTCTCTGGGACTTCCTTATTTTTAGCCAATCCCCCACCCCCAAACATACATATTCCATTCATTCTTCTGGTCCTCTGAGCTTCTCTGCTGTCTCCTTCCATACCTGATCCTGAACCCCTTTTTTCCTCCCCTTCCCCTCTCCCACCTAGTTCCCTTTTCCTTCTGCCTCCATGAGGGAAGGCCTAAATGAGGATACTTGACTCTCACTTATCAGGGGAAATTAAATCAAACAAACAAACAAGCAAACAAACAAATCATGAGAGGCAAAGGGTAAGAGGGACCTTGCTGGGAGAGCATAATAGGGTGGAGGGGGCAGGATCTGGTGTGAGAGACCGAAAAGAAACTCAGAGAAATGAATGAAAATTTAGAACTGATAGAGATGGGTTAGGGATGGGTGGGGGAATCTCTAGGAAGTTCTGAGACCTGGGATGAGGCAGTGCCAAGAGCCAATGCAGGTGATCTTAGCTGAGATGCCTAACAGTGGGGAAATGGAACCTGAAGAGGGCACTTCCTATAGTCAGGCATAACCCCAAAGGTGAGAAAGTACATGAGCCCAACCTTAACACTTTTACCCCAAATTTTGCTGTGTCTAAAAGAAATACAGGGGACCAAGATAGAGGAGAGATGGAAGGAATGGTCAACCAGTCCCTAGGTAAACACCAATCCTTGACAATACTCATGGTACACAATTATACTTACAGAAAGCAGTCTAGCATAACTCTCTTCTAAGAGGCTTTACCCAGGAGCTCACTGAAATGAATTCAGATACCAACAGCCAAATATTAGATGGAGGTTAGTGACTTTTACTGAAGAGGTGGGGAAATAAATCAAGCCCCTATAAGGGATAGGAACCCCACAGGAAGACCAACAGTTTCAACTAACCTGGACTTCTGGGAGTTCTCAGAAATGTAATCACCAACCAAAGATCATACGGGGCTAGTCTTGGGCCCTGGCACATATGTTGCAAAGGGCTACCTTGTCTGCCCTTGGTAGAAGAAGATATGCTTAATCTTGCAGTTGCTTGCTCCCCAAGGGTTCAGGAATATCCAGACGGCAGAAGAGTGGGAGACAGGTAAGGAACTTTATGAGGTAGTGACCTAGAGACGAGAGACTGGTAGCAATAGGAATGTAAATAAATAAATTTAAAAACAAATAAATAAGTAAATAAATGATTAAATAAAATATTACTGACAAAATGTAGTATCCAAGCCAAAGCATAAAATGTCATCATAGCCTAAATAAAACAAGCAGAAAATTAAAAATTTCTTCAAATATCTGAGGAAATAAATTAAGGAAGATATCAATAGATGGAAAGATCTGCCATGCTTAAGGATTGAAAGGATTTGCATAGTGCAAAAGGACATCTTACTAAAAGCAATATACACCATTAATGTTATTCTCATAAATATTCTAACACAATTCCTTACAGAGTTGAAAGAAAAATTCTCAACTTGATATGGAAAAGGATTCCTGTACAATAAAAGACCTACTGGATGTATCACCATCATTGATATCCAGTTTTACTACAGCAATAGCGATAAAAACTGCATGGCATTGGTATAGAAAAGGACAGGATGATCCATAGAATTCAACTGATGACCATGAAATAAACCTTGAATTTGACCAAGAAGCCAAAACACTACAATGAGTGAAAAAGTTATTCAAAATACAGTACTGAAAACACTATAATGGAGGAGACAGCATCTTCAAGAAATGGTCAAACTGGATGTCTGCATGTAGAAAATTGCAAATAGATCCATACTCATCACACTGCACCCTGTACCTTAAACTCAAGTCTAAGTGGATCAAACACCTCAATGGAAACCAATATACAAGAAATCTGATTGAGTAGAAAATACACTTGAATTCATTGGTCCAGAAAACAACTTCTTTAGCCAATGGCTTAGGCTCTAAGATAAACAACTGACAAATGGGACCTCAAGAAAATCATCTGTGAGGCAAAGCACAATGTGAATAGGAAAAGTGGGAGCTTCCAAACTGTGAAAGATCTTCAGCAACTTTATAGCTGACAGACGGCTAATGTCTAAAATATGTAAAGAATTCAAAAAGTTAGACACAAGAACACAAAAATCCAAAATCAAAACCAAACAACAAAACAAATGAAATAAAACAATTAAAAAATTACAATGGTAAATAGAACTAAACAGAAAATTCTCAACAGAGGAATCTTGAATGGCTGGGCAGCACTTTAAAATGTTCAGCATCCTTAGTTATCAAGGAAATGAAAATCAAAATAACTCTGAGATTCTACCGATAGCCATCAGAATGTCTAAGATCATAAATTCAAGTGACAGTACATGCTGGCAAGGATGTGGAGCAAAGGGAGCATTCCTCTATTTTAGGTGCAAATGTAAACTTGTATAAATCAATTTGGCAGTTTCTCAGAAAACTGGGAATAGTTCTACCTCAGGAACCAGCTGTATCACTCCTGAGCATATACTCAAAAGATGTTCCAACATCACACAAGGACTCAATATGTTCATAACTGCCTTATTCCATAAACAGTAAACAACCTAGATATCAACCAACCAGACCTCCCTAGTGCTCCCAGGGACTAAAACACCAACCAAAGAGTGCACATGGAGTGACCCATGTCTCCAACTGCATATGTAGCAGAGTCTGACATTTTCTGGCAACAATAGGAGGGGAGGTCCCTTGGTTCTGCGAAGACTGGAAGCCCCAGTGTAGGTGAATGCTATGGCAGTGAGGTTTAAGTGGGTGGGAGGGTGGTTGGAGAGCTCCCTCCCAGAAGTAAGGGGGGGGGAAGCAGAGAAGGGTATTGCAGAAGTGAAACCTGGAAGGGGGATGAAATTTGAAATGTAAATAAACAAAATAACCAATAATGTGTGTATATGTGTACATTCCACTTAAAAGAATTAGTTAGGCATTTTTATTACCAGTAGAAGATTAGCTACAAGAGATGGTAAATATCTTTATTTGTTAATTGCAGTCATATTTTCACAATGTAAATACATAGTTAAACCTCCATTTTGTACCTTTTGAATGTATGCAATAAAATAAATGTTAAAAATGAGAAAAAAGAAATTATAACATACAGAAATCCAGAAGCCAGGACCATGAAAACTGCACTTGCTAAGCTTCTCAAAAGGGGTAGATATATTAGTAAAGATGTATGAGTGGAAATGAGTGTGTATTGTCCATGTGAGTGTGTTTGTGAGTGTGTCTGTGTGTACGTGCTTGTTTGCATTTCTGTACACTTTCATTTTATGGAGGATACTCATGGAAATTTGGAGGCAGGCAAATATGTCGTTTTGAAAATAGATATTCATATATAATTTTCTTTTTTTTCCACATTTCAACTACAGAAATTTATAAGGTAGGAGGTAAGTTTCCACCTTTCAATCCAGTTCCAATCACATCCTCTTTCTTTTTGGTTTCTTTTTAATTAGATATATTTCTTTACTTACCTTTCAAATTTTATTCCCTTCCCGGTTTCCTGTCCATAAGCTCCCATCCCCTACCCATACCCTATACAGGTATTCTCACCATCCATCCCTGTTAATGCCCTCCCCATTTTCCCTTCAACTGGGTTCAACCTTGGCAGGACTAACGGCTTCCCCTTCCACTAGTACCCCAACAAGGCTACTCTCTACTACATATGCAGTTGGAGCCCAGGGTCAGTCCATGCATAGTCTTTCAGTGGTGGTTTAGTCCCTGGAAGCTCTGGTTGTTGGCACTCTTGTTCTTATGGAGTTGCAAGCTCGTTCAACTTTTTCAATCCTACCTCTAATTCCCGCCAAGAGGGTTCTGTTCTCAGTTCAGTGGTTTGCTGCTAGTATTGACCTCTGTATTGGTCATGCTCAGGATGTGTCTCTCAGGAGAGATTTACATCCGGGCCCTTTCAGCATTCGTCAAACTTAATCTAGTTTTGATGGCTGTATATATATGGGCCATATGTGGGGCAGTCTCTGAATGGCCATTCCTTGAGTCGCTGCTCTAAACTTGGCTTTCATATCCCTTCCTATGGTTATTTTGTTTCGCTTTAAGGAGTGGGAGCATCTGCATTTTGGTCATCCTTCTTCTTGAGCTTCCTATGGTCTGTGAATTGTCTCTTGGGTAATTCAAGCTTTTTGGCTAATATCCACTTATCAATGAGTGCATACCAAGTGTGTTTTTCTGTGATCGAGTTACCTCACTCAGTATGATATTTTCTAGTTCATTTCATTTGCCTATGGATTTCATGAAGTCATTGTTTTTGATGGATGGGTAGTACTCCATTGTGTAGATGTACCACATTTTTTGAATCCATTCCTATGTTGAAGGATATCTTGGTTCTTTCCAGCTTCTGGCTATTATAAATAAGGCTGCTATGAACATAGTGGAGCACGTATCTTTCTTGTATGTTGGAGCATCTTTTGGATATATACCCAAGAGATGGAAAGCTGGGTCCTCAGTTTGTCGAATGTTCAGTTTTCTGAGGAACCTCCAGACTGATTTCCAGAGTAGTTGTACAAGATTGCAATCCCACCAACATTGGAAGAGCGGTCCTCTTTCTTCACATTCTTGCCAGCATCTGCTGTTACCTGAGATTTTTATCTTAACCATTCTGACTTGTGTGAGGAGGAATCTCGGGGTTGTTTTGATTTGCATTTCCCTGATGACTAAGGATGTTGAACATTTCTTTAGGTTTAGGTGATTTTTGGCCATATGATAACCCTCAGCTGAGAATATTTTGTTTAGTTCTGTGCCCCATTTTAAAAGGGATATTTGGCTCTCTGGAGTCTGATTTCTTGAGTTCTTCATATATTTTGGATATTAACCTTTTATCAGATATATGACTGGTAAAGATATTTTCCAAATCTCTTGGTTGCTGATTTGTCCTAATGTCAGTGTCTTTTGCCTTACGGAAGTTTTGCAGTTTTATGAGGTCCCATTTGTTGATTCTTGATCTTAGAGTATAAGCCATTGGTATTTTGTTCAGGAAATTTTTCCCAGTGCCCATGTGTTTGACTCTTCCCACTTTTTCTTCTATTAGTTTGAGTGTATTTGGTTTGATGTGGAGGTCCTTGGTCTACTTGAACTTACGCCTTTTACAGGGTGATGAGCATGGATCGATCTGCATTCTTCTACATGCTGACCTCCAGTTGAACAACACCATTTGTTGAAAATGCTATCTTTCTTCCATTGGATAGTTTTAGGACCTTTGTCAAAGATAAAATGACCACAGGTGTGTGGTTTCATTTCTGGATTTTCAGTTCTATTCCACTGATCTATCTGCCTTTCTCTGTGTCAATACCATAAAGTTTTTATGAGTATTGCTGTGTAATACTGCTTGAAGTCAGGGATGGTGATTCCACCAGAAGTTCTTTTATTGTTGAGTATAGTTTTCACTCTCCTGGTTTTTTTGTCATTTCAAATGATTTGCTAGCTGCTCTTTCTATCTCTATAAAGAAATGAGTAGGAATTTTGATTGCATTGCATCTGCAGTTTGTTTTTGGCAAAATAATCATCTTTACTATATTAATCCTGCCAATCCATGGCATGGGAAATCTTTCCATCTTCTGGGATCTTCCTCAATTTCTTTCTTCAGAAACTTGAAGTTTTTTGTCAAATAGATCTTTCACTTGCTTGGTAAAAGTCACACCAAAATATTTTATATTATTTGGGACAATTGTGAAGGGTATCATTTCCCTAATTTATTTCTCAGTCTGTATATCCTTTGAGTAGAGGAAAGCTATTGACACTTTGCTGATATTGTTTATCAGGTCAAGTAGTTCTCTGGTGGAACTTTTGGTGTCACTTAAGTACACTATCATATCTTCTGCAAATAGTGGTATTTTTATTTCTTTCCTTCTAATTTGTATCCTTTGACCTACTTTCATTGTCTGATTGCTCTGGCTAGGACTTCCAGTACTGTATTGAATAAGGAGGGAGAGAGTGGGCAACCTTGTCTAGTCCCTGATTTTAGTGGGATTGCTTCAATTTTCTCTTCATTTAGTTTGATGTTAGCTACCGGTTTGCTGTACATTGCTTGTACTATGTTTAGGTATAAGCCTTGAATTCCTGTTCTTTCCAGGACTTTTATCATGAAGGGGTGGTGAATTTTGTCAAATGCTTTCCCAGCATCTAATGAAATGATCATGTGGTTCTTATCTTTGAGTTTGTTTATATAGTGGATTACAATGATGGGATTCTGTATATTAAGCCATCCCTCAATCCCTGGGATAAAGCCTACTTGATCATGATGGATGGTCATTTTGATGTACTCTTGAATTCGGTTTGCAAGAATTTCATTGAGTATTTTTCTGTCAATATTCATAAGGGAAATTGGTCTGAAGTTCTCTTCCATTGTTGGTTCTTTGTGTTCTTTCAGTATAAATGTGATTGTGGCTTCATAGAAGGAATTTGGTAGTGCTCTGTCTGTTTCTATTTTGTGTAATAATTTGGACAGTATGGTATGAGCTCTTCTATGAAGATCTGATAAAAATTCTAGACTAAACCTATCTGGTCCTGGGCTCATTTTGGTTGAGAGACTTTTAATAACTGCTTCTATTTCTTTTGAAGTTATGAGGTTGTTTAGATGGTTTATTTGTTTTTGATTTAACTTTGGTACCTGGTGTCTGTCTAGAAAATTATCCATTTCCTCCAGATTTTCAAGTTTTGTTGAATATAGGCTTTTCTAGTAGGATATGATTTTTCAAATTTCTTCAGTTTCTGTTGTTATGGTTCCCTTTTCATTTCTGATTTTGTTATTTTGGATAGTCCTTTTTGTTTCTACTTTGTTTATTTCAGTGCTGAGTTTGATAATTTCCTGCCTTCTATTGCTCTTAGGTTTATTCATTTCTTTTTGTTCTAGAGCTTTTAGGTGTGCTGTCCAGCTGCTGACATATGCTCTCTCCTGTTTCGTTTTGCAGGCACTCAGGGCTATGAGTTTTCCTCTTAGCACTGCTTTCATTGTGTCCCATATGCTTGGGAATATTGTATCTTCATTTTCATTAAATTCTAAAAAGTCTTTAATTTCTTCCTTTATTTCTTCCTTGAGCAAGTTGTCATTGAGTAGAGCATTGTTCAACTTCTATGTATATGTGGGCTTTCTGTCATTATTGTTATTGAAGATCAGTCTTAGTCCATAATGTTCTGATAGGTTGCATACGAGTATTTCCATCTTCCTGTATGTGCTGAGGCCTATGTTGTGACTGATTATATGATTAATTTTGGAGAAGGTACCATGAGGTGTTGATAAGAAGGTATATCCTTTGTTTTAGGATGGAATGTTCTATAAGTATCTGTTAAATCCTTTTGGTTCATAACTTCTGTTAGTTTCTCTATGTCTCTGTGTAATTTCTGTTGCCATGATGAGAGTTGTGTGTTGAAATCTCCTACTATGATAGTGTGAGGTGCAATGTGTGCTTTTGGCTTTAGTAAGGTTTCTTTTATGTATGTAGGTGCCCTTCCATTTGGAGCATAGATATTTAGGATTGAGAGTTCATCTTGGTGGATATTTCCTTTGATGAATATGGAGTGTCCTTCCTCATATTTTTTAATGACTTTTGATTGACAGTCAATTTTATTTGATATTTAAATGGCAACTCCAGCTTGTTTCTTCAGGCCGTTTGTTTGGAAAGTTTTCAGCCATTTACTCAGAGTGAGTGCCTGTCTTTTTCTCTCAGGTGTGCTTCCTGCATGCAGCAAAATCCCGGGTCCTCTTTATGTATTCAGTCTGATAGTCTATGTCTTTTTATAGGGGATTTGATTCCATTGATGTTGCGAGATATTAAGGAATAGTGATTGTCACTTCCTGTTATTTTCGTTTTTAGAGGTAAAAATAAGGAACACTTCACGAATTTGCGTGTCATCCTTGTGCAGGGGCCATGCTAATCTTCTCTGTATCACTCCAATTTTAGTATATGTGCTGCCAAAGTGAGCACTATATATAATTTTCTATGCAATTAATATATGTATCAACATGGGAGAATTATTATGGTTAAGTAATCAGTCCATTTTTCTTCAAGTTATTATATTTTACATGTGTAGATCGTGGCTTTGTTAAAACTCTAACCAGATTTTAATTTTAGATTTTTTTCATCATTTATTTTTCTGACAGATGAATCTTAAATCACATGGGGGTTATATTAAACATTCTATTTTAGTGACTCATATCTGGTAATGTTTTATAAAAGTATATGGGAATGTGGAAAAAGGCACAGATTTCTATGTATTCATAGATATTGACTCATATACAAATATTTTAGGGAATGGAATGCAAATTAAAAAGAAATAGTAACAATAGCAAGAATAACAGCAACCAAAAAAAAAAAAAAAACAGGAAGCCACACAACGAAAAAAAAGGACAGATAGACGGAAATAGAAATAAAGAAAAGACCTAATCCTAGAACCAAGCCAAAATGTGATGTGCAACTATACAATTTCACCTTCATGAAATCTTTAAACAGTCAACTATATGAACACAAGACATTAAAAATCAAATGTGTAACAGAGATAATATTCTTGTATTGCATTAGACAACATTATCTGTGTAGTGTGTGTTTCTCTCTCATGCCATCATTACTCATCCTGTTTCCCATATCTTCTCTCTTCTATTTTCCTCCTCATGTGCAGACATCTAAGTCTCATACCATTTGGAATCAGTATAAATTAAAGCCATAAGTAAACTATATTTAAGGATGCTGAATTCAAAGTGTGTTTTTATATACCACATATGGAGAATTAGAGATGGAAGTGTGTCTTTCATGATTGAAAGTCTTTTCTGATGGGAATGAATATTTAGTTTAACCAAAGACAGAATTGCCGCAATGTATTCTTTTTCAGGTCTTAGTTCATTTTTCTAAGATCATTCCCTTGGTTATGGTTTTAAAAAGAAGTGTGAACTTTCTGTCACAATAAAGAGCTCAGGTCCTCCCAGGGGGTTCACTGTATCCTATTAAGTGCTGGAGGATCTGCTTTAAGAGCTCACATGCATTATGACTAGACCATTGTGTAACTGGCCAAGCAGCTCACTTCTGTAAGTATGAGAAGCATTTTTTCTTTATGTATAAAATGTTTTAAAAGATACAATGGATTTTTAAGTTAGGGTACAAGTCTGAATCCTTAAATATGATATGAAACATTAAAGAATGCTGTGTTGCAAATCAAAATAATGTCTTCTGAGAAGTAAAATGGAAATAGATGAAGAACTATTCACATATTTTGGACATAACTATTAAGTTTTCTTTAATGCTTTTGAAGACATAAATTAGAGTAGAAATTTAGCTTCCAATGAGTTTTATGAATAAGATATTTTTCTGAATCAGTTTTCTTCAAACACAATGTCTGACATAATTATCAAAATCTTATATTCTTTTT
Organism: Rattus norvegicus; assembly: GCF_021556685.1. Lineage (NCBI taxonomy): Eukaryota > Metazoa > Chordata > Mammalia > Rodentia > Muridae > Rattus > Rattus norvegicus. The sequence goes on from NC_141536.1 coordinate 71,048,544, forward strand.
ACTGACCATGTTTTTTTATAATAATTGTAGCCATTTCATTTTCAATCATGCACTTCATTTAAATGTGGTAACTTTCATTTAATACACCAAAGACAAATGTTATCTTCCTGTTACTTTCATGAAGCTGTAGTTCCACATAAGATAGTAGACAGTGAAGTCATAGTATATTCATAGAGAAAGTATGTAGAGTGCTAGCATGGAATTCAAATATTGAATGTGGCTTTATCTATTAATGACCTGACAGTGTTTATCACTTAGCTGAGCCTCAGTTTTTTGTTTTTTGTTTTTTTTTGTTTTTTTTTTGTCTAAGATGATAGTATACGAGGTATTTTCAATGCCTATTCAAATTAAATAAGAGTACTATGCACATCATTGATAGCCTATTACAGCTGCTCCACATCATGTAGATTGTTTTATGATAATACTCATCTTGGTTTTAGTATTTTCAGTATTTTTGACATGGATTTGAGGATTACCATGTTTATTTTTAGCTTGTATTTTTGATTGAGAATAATGTAGTTAAATTTTCTCATGAATCAGTTTTGCATCTCTACTAAGTGAAAGTAGAGAAAATTTTTTGGCATTATTTTACAATAATTTATATCATCTTTATGCATAACTTGAGAAATATTTGTTCAGCTTTAACCTTGAAAAAACCTAGAAAGTTTTCGTATTTTCTCTATCATGTCTAAATTTCTTAAAGTGACCTATACAATAATCTAATAATAGCTGATTGGAAAAAAATTACATCAACTCAGAAACGATAATCTTGTGTTCCAATCTATATCAAAACAATATTTACTGAACGTTAGAATGCATAAATACTAAGATAATATAATTAAACCTATTATACTTGTACTTATGTCTTCCCAGGCCATTAAAAGTGAGAGAGATAGTATTTCCACTCCTACAATAATGTAGAGTGTCATATTGAATTTCAAGAGATATTGGGGGTTGGGGATTTAGCTCAGTGGTAGAGCGCTTGCCTAGCACGCGCAAGGCCCTGGGTTCGGTCCCCAGCTCTGGAAAAAAAAAGAAAAAAGAAAAAAGAAAAAAGAAAAAAAAAGAGAGATATTATGATATATGTTTTCAATGTTTGTGTTTTACTAGTTGTTAAACATTTTATACGGTTAGTCATTTTATATCCCTTTAAGATTCTGTTACATGAATAAACTTTATGTTGTATACATTTGAATCCTACACATTATTAAAACTTTTGCGCTGGAAAATATGTCTTAATGAATCCATAAAATTCTTCTCTGTAATTGTTTATGTGGCAAAGGGAGTCAAGTGTGACTTACCTTACCTTAATTAGCATCATCTAAGTCTACACTGACAGCCAGTGGAATTCTACGAAATTCTACCATCAGGATAGACTCTGAATGCAACTCTTCATCTTCTACATTTGTTTGATCTCAGATCGTTGAACAGGAAAAACAAATCTTATACCTACAATAAGTGTAACATTTCTTTGGTGCATAGCAACAAACATATATTTTGTCATGTTTGTTTATTAAATCATTAATAATTTTGAAAGTTATTTGCATAAATAGTATTATATTTACTATGTTTCCTTTTATTTGATTACTTCTTTTTGTCCCAGTCTTCTCCTGTAAACATATCTGATGAAATTCTATTACCAAACTTGATAACTAATAAAAAGAGAGAAAAGAAAGATAACAAATATTTCAGTACAAGTTTCTAAGTCTAATAAATGGACATTTATTCAATTAACATTTCTAATAGTCAAGGTAAACAATGTACATGAATATGTGATTTTTTTTAGAAATAAATCTAAGATGATGTGTTTAACAAAAGGCCAAAAATAAAATATGTATTCCCAATCATTGTATTCATAATAAACGTTGCTTACAAGTTTCACCATTAGCACATTTAAGAAAAAGAGGTCTATAAACTTATGCATAAGACAGATGGGTTTTATTCTGAGTCCATAGTCTTTAAATTTGATTACTGACATGACTGTTAAAATGTTACAAGTATTTACTGACCAATTATTTAGAATAATTTTAGCCATCTCTTTTTCAACTGTGCAGGATTTTTAAATTGAAGGCCTTTCATTTAATATGTCAAGTAGAAATATTATCTTTTTATATTTTTCTTTAAAGCATATTTTATTTAAAGCTGTCATTTTTCTTCTTTTAGAGATTTTTATTTATTTATAATCCAGCTGTCATCTCTCCCCTTTACCCACGGTTGCCCATCCCACAGTTTCTCATCCAATTCCTTCTATCTTCTATATCCAAGAAAATGTTGTCTCACAGACTGCCAGCCTCCCTGGGGCCTCAAGTCTCTTGGAGATTAAGCCCAGATTGAGGCCAGGCTGGGCAGTATCTGCTATATGCGTTGGGGTCCTCAGACAAGATCTTGTATGGTACCTGGTTCTGACTCAATATCTGGGAGCTCCCAGGATTAATTGAGACTGATGCTCTTTCAGTGGGGCCACCCTCCTTTACTGCTGCTTCCATCCTTCCCCTAATTCAAATTTAGGGTTTCCCAACTTCAGTTCAGTGGTTGGTTGTAAGTATCTGATTCTGTCTCAGTCGCTACTGTTTTGGCCTTTCAGAGGACAGCCATAAATCGTTCCTGTCTGCCAGGATAGCATAAAATCAGTAATAGTGTTAGGCCCTGCTGTCTGCCCATCAGGTAAAGCCCCAGTTAGGCTGCTCATTGGACTGGTCTTCCCTCAGTCTTTTCCCCAGTTTTGTTAAATTCACTTAAAGAAAAACCCTTCTGGGACAGAAATTATGACCGTGGGTTGGTAACACCATGGCTAGACTTGAGGCCCTGTATATCTACTGGAGGTGGACTCTTTGAGTTCTCTCTTGCCACTCCTGGCCACTTCATCTAAGGTCACTCTCACTGAGTTTTGAAAGTCTCTCACCTCCCAGGTCTCTGGTATTTTCTTGAGGGTCTCCCTACTTTCCACCTGCTGAGGCTGCAGTTTCCATTCATCCTGCTTGACCTTTATGCTTCATTCCTCCCTCTCTCTCCACCCCTTATCCGATGCTGTTCTCCTTTGCCTCTAACCCTACCATCTCCCACACAAATCCCTCACTACCTCGGCCTCCCATGATTATTTTCGTCCCCATTCTAAGTGGGATTAAAACATTCTTACATGGCCTTTCCTAGTCAAAGTTCTTAAATTCTGTGGGTTCTTCCAGTTTCCCCCTGTGCACAGAGCTGATGCTGTGCCAAAACTTTCTGTGACCAAATCCTTCAGAGAGCGAGCTAGAATCCTGGGAGTGCTGACACACCTAAGAGCACAGGTGAGACCACCACTTTTGCTCAGTGGAGGCCTCAGGACACAGGAAACTAGAAGCAGTCTGAGGCAGGATTCTTCTGGTTTATGTCTACTTACTGGAGGTGACTCTGCCACAACTCTCTGTACCAAAGACCTGCCTAAAAAGAGCTGGTCTCACAGGAGTGCTGAAACACAGGCTTACAGGAGGGTCCAGCCACTGTCAGAGACAGTAAGGCCAGCTACCAGCAACGGTAACCAGATGGTGAGAGGGAATTGTAAGACCCTAAGCTACAGAAACGAAAGCCACTTGGCATCAACAGAACCCAGTTCTCCCACTACAGCAAGTCCTAGATTGAAAAAGCAAGATTCTGATGTAAAATCACATCTAATGATTATGTTACAGGACTTTAGGAAAGACATAAATAACTACCTTAAAGAAATACAGGAAAGCAGAGGTAAACAGGAAGAAGACTTTAAAGAGGAAACACAAAAATCCCTTAAAAATGACAGGAAATTACAACCAAACAGGTATAGGAATTGAACAAAATCATTCTGGATCTAATAAAGGAAATAGGAGAAAATCCTGGTGATAGAAAACCTAGGAAAGACATCAGGAGTCATAGATGCAAGCATTGCCAACGGAATACAAGAGATAGAAGAGAGAATCTCAGGGGAAGAAGATGCCATAGAAAACATTGAAACAAAAGTCAAAGAAAACACAAAACACAAAAAGCTCCTAACCCAAAACATCCAGGAAATCCAGGACAAAATTAGAAGAAGAAACTTAAGGGTAACAGAGAAGAGAGTGCAGAATCTCAATTTAAAGGGCCAGTAAATATATCTTCAACAAAAGTATAGAAGAAAATATCCCTAACCTAAAGAGAGATGCCCACAAACATACAAAAAGCACACAGAACTCCAAATAGATTGCACCAGAAAAGAAATTCATCCCTAATGGAGTAGTTAGAGAAAGGACTGAAGGAGCTGAAGAGGTTTTTAAAAACCCCATATGAAAAACAACAATATCAACCAAACAAATGTCTCTTAGCTCCCATGGACTAAATCACAATCCAAAGAGTACACAGTAATGGACGTATGGGTCCAGTCACATATGTATCAGAGGATGGCCTTTTTGGGGTTCCATGAGAGGAGAAGCCCTTGGTTCTATCAAGTCTAGATGCCCCAGTGTAGGGGAATATCAGGTGGGGGAGAGTGGGTGGGGCACTCATATAAAATCAGGGTAGATAGACGGTTTCTGGATGGGAAACTGGGAAAGGAAGTAACATTTAAAATTTAAATAAAAAAATATCCAATAAAAGAAAAAACTGGATAGTCTTCCAGAGGTCCTGAGTTCAATTCCCAGCAACCACATGGTAGGTCATAACCATCTATAATGTAATCTGGTACCCTCTTCTTGCCTGCAGTCATACATACAAACAGAATTCTAATACAGAATAAATAAAGAAATCTTTACTGTGGATTTTATCCTAGCTATTCTGTACTGTTTGGCTAATATCCACTAATTACAGAGTATATACCATGTATGTCCTTTCGCTCCTAGGTTACCTCACTCAGGATGATATTATCTACTACCATGCATTGGACTGCAAAATTTATGAGGTCCTCACATTCCATTGTGCAAATAAATCAGAGTTTCTCTGTCCATTCTTTGGTTTATGTAAATCTGTGCTGTTTCTGTTTTTCTGGCTATTACAAATCAATCTGCTACAACCCTCATGGAGTACATGCTCTCTAGTATGGTGGGGAAAGTTTTGGTCATATGCCCAAGAGTCTTGAGGTAGCTGTGTTTCCAATTTTCTTAGGAAACACCATATTGATTTCCAGAGTGATTATACCACTTTGCAATTGAACAAGCAATGGAGGAATTTCCTGATCCTTGCCAGCACCTGCAGTCACAGAAGTTTTTTATCTTAGTCATTTTGATGGGTGTAAAATGGAATTTCAGTGTCTTTTGATTTGCATTTCTCTGAGGACTAAGAACTTTGAACATTTCTCCTCAGCCATTGGAAATTCCTGTTATGAATTCTCACTTTAGTTCTATACCACATTTTTTGGATTGGGCTGTTTGGTTTTGTATTGGAAATTAGCTTCTTGTGCTCTTTTTATAATTTTTATAGTAACCTTCCATCACAGGTAGGGTTAGTGAGGATTTTCCCCATTCTCTACCTTGTCAATTGGCCCCATAGACTCTGTAATTTGCATAACAGACTTTTTTTTTTTTAGTTTCATGAGGTCCCATTTTTGAATTGATGATCTTAGAGCTTGATTCATTAGATTTTGTTTTAGAAATTTCCTTGGGTGCCAACGCATTTGAGGACCTTTTCCACTTTTTTTTTCTATTCCATTCAAAGAATTTGGTTTTATATTGAGGTCTTGAACCACTGGGACTTGAGTCTTCTGATAACTGATAAATATGAATCCATTTTCATTTTCCTAAATACAGACCACTAGTTAGAACAGCACCATTTATTGAAGATGGAATATCTTTCCGATGTTTGTTTTTGTCAAAGATCAAGTGTCCATAAGTGTTTGGGGTTATTTGGGGTCTTCAGTTCTATTCCGTTGATTGACCTGTCTGTCTCTGTACCAATAAAATGCATTTTTTTTATTTCTATTGTTTTTATATATGCTTGAGGTCAGGGGTGCTTACTACCCCAGATATTCTTTTTTTGTTAAGAATTGTTTTTTTGCTATTCCATGTTTTTTTGTTTGTCCATATTGAATTGATAATTGATCTATCCATGTCTATGAAGAACTATGTTGCAATCTTGATTGGGATTTTGTTGAATTTGTAGATCACTTTTGGTAGGACGAATATTTTTACTATCATAATCCTACCAGTCTATTAGCATGGGAGATCTGTCCATCTTCTGAAGGCTTCTTTGACTTCTTATTTTTCATTGATTTGAAGTTCTTGTCTTACAGATTTTTACTTGTTTGATAAGAGATATACAAAGATATTTTATGCTATTTGTGGCTATTGTCAAAGGTGCTGTTTCTGTAATCTCTTTCTTATCCTGTTTATCATTTTGTGTAAAGGAAAGCTACTGATTTGTTTGAGTTATATATCATCACATGGCTGAAATTGTTTATTACCTGTAAAAGTTCTCTGGTAGATATTTTGGGAATTCTTATGTATACTATCACATTATCCCAAATACTAATACCTTGAAATCTTCTTTTCTCAATTGTATCCCCTTGATCTGCATTTGTCTTATTGCTCTAGCTAGAATTTTGGGTACTACACTGAAGAGATAGAGTGAGCAGTCTTTTCATGTTATTGATTTTAGTGTGATTGTATCTAGTATCTCTCCATTTAATTTGACATCGACTCATTATTTGCTGTATATTGCTATCATTATGTTTAGGGAAGGATCTTCAATTCCTGAACTCTCTAATATGTTTTACGTGAAGGGTGTAATATTTAGTTGAATGTTTTTTCAATATCTAATATTATGATTATGGGACTTTTTCTTTGAGTTTATTTATATAGTGATTACCTAAGTGCTGTGAGGTGCTGAGATGAAGGTATATTCTTTTGATTTAGGGTGGAATGTTCTGTATATATCTCTTAAATCCATTTAGTACATAACTTCTCTTTGTTTCACTGATTTCTCTTTAGTTTCTGTTTCAGTTACCTGTCCATTGGTAAGAATGAGAAGTTAAAGTCTCCCACTATTATTGTGTTTGCTTCAATTGTCTTTTGAGCTTCAATAAAGTTTCTTTTACGAATGTGCATGACCTTGTACTTAGGGTATAGATATTTAGAATGGAGACTTATAAAGTGTTCTTCCTCATCCTCTTTGATAACTTTTGGTTGAAGGTCTATTTTTTCAGTATTGGCATAGCAACTCCAGCTTGTTTCTCAGACCATTAGCTTGGAAAATATTTTCAAGCCTTTTACTCTGAGATAATCTCTCTCTTTGTTGTTGAGGTTTGTTTCACTTATGCAGCAAAATGTTAAATCTCGCTTATGTATCCAGCATGTTAGCTTATGTGCTTTTACTTGGGAATTGAGTTCATTGGTGTTGACAGATATTAAAAACAGTTAATTGCTATTTCCTGTTATGTTTGTTGTTGAGATGTTATTATGTGTACTTGATATTATTTCCTTTTGGTTTTGTAGTGAGATGATTCATTTGTTGTTTTTTCTTTGGTATAGATGATCTCCTTGTGTCGAAGTTTTCCTTCTGGAATCCTCTGTAGTACTGGATACAGAGATTATTGAAGCTCAAAATAAAATTGAAGCAAACACAATAATAGTGGGAGACTTTAACTTCCCATTCTTACCAATGGACAGGTAACTGAAACAGAAACTAAAGAGAAATCAGTGAAACAAAGAGAAGTTATGTACTAAATGGATTTACATTGTTTAAATTTGGTTTTGATATGGAATATGTTGGTTTCTCCATCTATAATAAGTGAGAGTTTTGCTAGGTATTGTTCCCAAGACTGGCATTTGTGTTCTCTTAGAGTCTGCATAACAACTCTCCAAGATTTCTGGCAGTTAGAGTGTCTGTTGAGAAGTTTGGTGTTATTCTCATAAGTCTTTGTTTATATATCACTTGGCCTTTTTTATACAAACTAAATTTGTTTAAAGTTTCACATTTTACTCTAAAATTAAGAAGTTCTAAACTTTATTGTTGTGTAGGCACAAATTTTGAAATATAATCTATATACTAGACAGAACATTCACATAGACATTGAAGACCTTCTGGAAAAATGTAAATTACATGTTTTCCTTTTATTTTTAAAATTACTTAAGTCCATTTTTTCTTGTAATGATTTTAATGGTCAATTTAATTTTGCAAGTTTTAACATACTTCATATTTTTAGTACATATGTTTACATGACTGGATGACTCCTATACTCGTATGTACAAACTTTCATCATTTTTAAATTACTTGGCCTCTACCAGGCAGAAAGTAGAAGTCATTGTGCGGAAATCACCCCATGAGTTTTCAGTAGGTTCAGTGAATTGTGTCATCTTGAGATTTTATAGTAAATATACAAGTAATTTATAGCTAGCTTCTTTTTAAATAAAATACGTTTTTATTTCACATTAAAACATACCAGTGCTAGAAGGGTGGATTCTCAAGTTTAAAAATCTGAAATAGCAAGGATGAGTGCTTGATGTACTTACAGGAAAAAAAAACAAAAACAAAAAATGACTAAATAAGTGTGTATTTTTCAATTTGAAAGTTAATTACATCTATATTCATGAGAACTTTAATACAGAAATTGCGATTAACCAGTCTTGGGAAATAGCAATATTAATGGAAATGCTTAAATGAAAGGGGAGGGCTTTTAAGGGGATCCTACCACAAAACAATTTACACATAATTAATGAATTGCTGGGAAAAAGAGAATTAGCTTCTCTCAGGGATAAGACCTTTATAGACTGTCCAATGAAAAAAGGTCATCACTGAAAGCAATACTCACAAAAACAAAAATGGAACTGGAGGATGCGTTTTCATTATTGCGCATGCCTATTTACATTAGTAAGAGCAATAACAACAAGAAAGGCTATCAAGTGGTGAATTTGTACTTGAATTTGTAGGATACCTGATTGGAGTAAGTAAGGTAAGGAAGGGAAGAATATGATTTAAACGATTTCAATTAACACACACACACACACACACACACACACACATACACACACACACATATGTATATGTATATGTATATGTGAAAAATATTTTAAAAGAAAATGCTGTATAAAATACAATGAAATGAAAATCTTTTAAAGTGTACATGATGGAAAATTATTTAAATAAAAACTACATTGTTGCTTGCTGTTTAACTTTATAAATATATGCAATATGTGTAATTCTCCTTTTCTTTTATCTCACATAGTAAATTTTTTCACTTTTATCAAATTACCTATCTTTTTTTTACCTTATTACCAAGACGGTCATTATATAGCTAGGTGTCAATATGTAAATTTTGTCTTGGCTGGTATTTATAAGGCTGCTCTGAAATCAGTAAAGTATTAAACTCATCCAAGAAGTTACCATGACTATCTTAAAGACCCATCTCAATAACCAGACTGCCTTACAATATCTCTGCTACAATGTATCAATCTTAATATTGAAATTGTAGATAGGAAACAACTCTTATGTTTTACATCTTTGCCCAAATTTTTTCTGACACTAGGGCTATACTTAAAGACCTAACTCCATCAAAAGAAGTCTTTGCAATGGCCTTCAGGTGTACCATGTAAGAGATGAGAAAGTCCATAAACAAAAATATCTAATGTTCCTTAAAAACTTTCAGCGGGACATACTAACTCTCCAGAATCCTCATTTCCAAAAGCCCAAGGATCTCTGGGTCCCTGTTTAAATTTGTTTAGGCAGGCCATAGAGCCCGGTCCAGCCAAACCCCTAACAATGCCCCTCAACAATGTCCAAGTTGTTATCCTAAAGGACATTGAGCTATTGACCACAACCATGTCCTTCATAGAATCAAATTATCAGACCAGATCATCATTTGTCAAAATTCTTAGGTCTGCCCGCAGTTATTTTGGCCTGCTTTGGCTTCTGACTTGCTCTCTTTGAATCTAAGATTATATAAAATAGGGCTGCTTAGGGATAACAGAGTCAGAACAAGCAAGAAAAGAAAGTGGCTTGATCTAGGGCCCTGACACATTTAGAACATATGTGACTTTTAATCTTCATGTACATTCCCTAACAATTTACTCTTACTTTATTGCCTATTAGTGGATCCCGTTTCTCTTACTGTACTTGGTAGTTGGGTCACAGTGGAAGAGGATTCAATTAAGAATGATGAAACTGGATGTCCCTGGATGGCATGGTATAATATGGGGAGGAGGGTTCCCCTTCTCTGAGGACAAGAGGAGCAGTTGAATGGTGAGAGACTTGCAAGCATGGGACTGTGAGGACAGGATAAGTGGGAAGCAGCAGTCAGAAGGTAAAGAGAATAAGTAAAGAGGTTAAAATATATAGCTGTCTCTACCTCTGTAGTTATGTCCCTGCAAATGATCCTATTAAATTTCCTGTCTGGCCAGGGATGTTGTCTCATATTGTAATGTCCAACTGCTTCCAACACAAGTTACTTATCTAGGACTAGCTATTAATCCAGTCCAAAAGGTAAGTTAGAAAATCCTAGATAGAAAATAGTTAATCCAGCCATTCACAGTTCCCAACAAGAAAAATATAGTAACCTTCCTAGTGGTGATTCCATTCTTTACAGTTTCTGGCTATTATAAACAAGGCTGTTATGAACGTAGTGGAACCTGTGTCCTTGTTATGTGTTCAAGCATCTTTTGGCTATACCAGGAGTGATATAACTATGTCCTCTGTTAGTACTGTGTCCAATTTTCTGAGGAACCACCGGATTGACTTCCTGAGTTGTTGTACCATCTTCCAGTCCTACAAGCAATGGAGGACTGTTCTTCTTTCTCCACATTCTCATTAGCATCTGCTCTCACCTGAGTTTTTTTATCTTAGTCATTCTGACTGGTATGAGGTGGAATCTCAGGGATTTTTACTTTGTATTTTCTGGGTGACAAAGGATGTTGAACATTTCTTTAGGTACTTCTAGGCCATTTGATATTCCACAATTGAGAATTCATTTAGCTCTGTACCCCATTTTCAATAGGGTTATTTGATTCTGTGGTTTCTAACTTCCTCAGATTTTCTATATATTGGATATTAACCCTATATCAAATGTTGGATTGGTAAAGGTCTTTTCCCAATCTGCTCTTTCTGGTTTTGTCCTATAGACAGTATTTCTGCCTTACAGAATCTTTCAATTTTATGAGGTCTTATTTATCAATTTTGATCTCAGAGCATGAACCATTGGTGTTCTGCTCAGGAAAATTTCCCCTCTACCTAGGTGTTCAAGCCTCTTTTCGCACTTTCTCTTCTATTCGTTTCAGTGTCTCTGGTTTTATGTGGAGGTTCTTGATCTCCTTGGACTTGAGTTTTGTACAAGGAGATACCTATGGATTGATTTGCACTCTTCTACCTGCAAATCTCCAGTTGAAGCATCACCAATTGTTAAAAATGCTGTCACATTTTACATTGAATGGTTTTTGCTCCTTTGTCAAAGATCAAGTGTCCATAGGTATGTGGATTAATTTCTTGATATGTAATTCTATTCCATTGATCGTCATGTCTGTCTCTGCTCCAACACCATACAGTTTTTACCACCATTTCTCTGTAATACAGCTTGAGGCTAGGGATGGTGATTCCACCAGAAGTTCTTTTATTGTTGAGAATAGTTTTTACCTATCCTGGGTTTTTGTTATTTCAAATGAATTTGCAAATTGCTCTTTCTTACTCTATGAAGAATGGAGTTGCAATTTTTATGGGGATTGCATAGAATCTGTAGATGTCTTTTGACAAAATGGCCATTTTTACTCTCTTAATCCTGCCAGTCCATGAGCTTGGGAGGTCTTTCCATCTTCTGAGATTTTCTTCAATTTCTTTCTTCAGAGACTTGAAATTCTTGTCATACAGATCTTTCACTTGCTTTGTTAGAGTCGCACTGAGGTCTTTTATATTCTTTGGGACTATTGTGAAGGGTATCATTTCCCCAATTTCTTTCTCAGCCTGTTTATCCTTTGGGTAGAGGAAGGCTACAGATTTGCTTGAGTTAATGTCATATCCAACCTCAGTGCTCAAGTTATTTATCAACTGTATGAGTTCTCTTGTGGAATTTTGGGGGTCACTTAAGTATACAATCGTATCATCTGCCAATAGTGATATTTTCATTTCTTCCTTTCCAATTTGTATCCCTTTCACCCCTTTCACCTCCTTTTGTGTCTAATTGCTCTGGCTAGAACTTCAAGTACTATATTAAATATGGAGAGAGTGGTTAGCCTTGTACAGTCACTATTTTTAGTGGGATTGTTTCAAGTTTATCTCCATTTATATTAATGTTGGATACTGTTTTGCTGAATATTGCTTTTACAATGTTTAGGTATGCACCTTGAATTCTTGATCTTTGTAGACTTTTACCATAAAGAGGCATTGAATTTTCTCAAATGCTTTTTCAGCATCAAATCAAATAATCACTTTTTTCTTTGAGTGTTTTTTTTATTTTACATAGTGGATTATCTTGACGGATTAACATATATTGAACTATTACTGAATCTCTAGGATGAAGCCTATTTAATCATTATGGGTGATGTTTTTATATATTCTTGGATTTGATTTTTGAGAATTTTATTTAGTATTTTTGCATTGATATTCATAAAAAATTACTCTGAAGTCCTCTCTTTTGGGGAGTCTTTGTGTCAACATGGAACTAACTTCATAGTGATTCTTCTGCTTCTATTTTGTAGAAAAGTTTGGAGACTATTGGTATTAATTCTTCTATGAAAGTCTGATAGAAATCAGCACTAACCCATCTGGTCTTGGCATTTTTTGGTTGGGACACTTTTAGTGGCTGCTTTTATTCTGTGATGGTTATGGGACTGATTAGATAGTTTATCTGATCCTGCTTTAACTTTGGTACCTAGTATCTGTCTAGAAAATTGTCCATTTTATATAGATTTTCCATTTTTGTTGACTATAGGCTTTTATTGTAGAATATCATATTTTTTGAATTTCCTCTGTTTCTGTTGCTATATCTTCCTTTTTATCCTGATTTTGTTAATTTGCATACTGTCTCTGTGGCCCCCTTGTTATACTGACTAGGGTGTTTCATATCCTGTTAATTTTATCAAAGAACCAGCTTCTATTTTCTTGATTGTTTGTATCAGCAAAATAGTTCCTTTTGTTGCTACTTGGTTGATTTCAGCTCTGAGTTTGATTGTCTGCTGTTGTCTATTCCTCTTGTATTCATTGTTTTTTTTTTTTGTGTGTGTGTGTGTGTGTGTTCTAGAGATTTCAAGTGTGCTGTCAAGCTGCTAATGCGTGCTCTTTCCAGTTTGTTTTTTTTTTTCTGGAGGAACTCAGAGTTATGAATTTTCCTCTTAATACTGCTTTCATTGCATCCCATAAGTTTGGGTATATTGTGCCTTCATTTCCATTCAATTCTAAAAAGTCTTTAAATTCTTAATTTTTTCTTCCTTATCCAAGTTTTCATTGAGTAGAGATTGTTCAGCTTCCATGTGTATGTGGACTTTGTTTTGTTTGTTGGTGAAGACCAGCCTTAGTCCATGGTGATCTGATAGGATACATAGAATTATTTCTATCTTCTTGTATCCGTTGAGGCTTGTTTTGTGATTGAATGTATATGGTCAGTTTAGGGGAATGTACCATGAGGTATTGAAAGTAAAGTATAATATTTTGTTTAGGATAAAATGTTCTATAGATATCTGTTAAATCCATTTGTTTCATAACTTCTGTTTGTTTCACTGTGGTTCTGTTTAATATATGTTTTCATGATGAGTCAATTGATGAGAGTGGGGTGTTGAAGTTTCCAGTATCATTGTGTGAAGTACAATGTACACTTTGAGCTTAGTAAAGATTCTTTTATGAATGTGTGTGCCCTTGCATTTGGAGCATAGATGTTGAGAAGTGATATTTCATCTTGGTAGATTTTTCCTTCAATGTGCACGAAATGTCCTTCCTTTTTTGATAACTTTGGTTCAAAGCTTATTTATTTATTTGTTTTTTTTAATATTATGATGAGTACTTTAGCCCAATGTTTCTTGGGATCATTTGCTTAGAATATACTTTTCCAGCCTTTTTCTCTTGTTTCTGCCTTCGTCAATGAAGTGTGCTTCTAATATGTAGCAAAATGCTGGGTCCTGTTTACTTCTCCAGTCTGTTAGTCTATGTCTTTTTAATAGGGAATTTAGGCCATTAACGCTTAGACATATTATGGAACAATGATTGTTGTTTCCTATTATTTTTGTTATTAGAGGTAGATTTATGTTTGTGTGGCTATCTTCTTTTAGATTTGTTGCTAGAGCCTGCTTTCTTGCTTTGTCTATAGTGTATTTTCTCTCGTTGTTTTGGAGTTATCCATCTATTATCCTTTATAGGGCTGGATTTGTGGAAAGACATTTTGTAAATTTGGTTTTGTTGTGGAATATCTTGGTTTATCCATCTATGTTAATGGAAAGTTTGGCTGGATATAGTAATCTGGGCTTGTATTTGTGTTCTCTTAGGGTTTGTATGACATCTGACTAGGATCTTCTGGCTTTCATAGTTTCCGGTGAGAAGTCTGGTGTAATTCTGATAGGTCTGCCATTATATGTTACTGACATTTTTTTCCTTACTGTTTTTAATAGTCTTCCTTTGTTTTGTATGTTTGGTGTTTTGACTATTATGTGACAGGAGGAATTTATTTTCTGTTCCAATCTATTCATCGTTTTGTAGACTTCTTTCATATTTTTGGGCATCTCTTATTTTTAGGTTAAAGAAATTTGCTTCTATAATTTTGTTGAAAGATACCTACTGGCCTTTTAAAGTGGGAATATTCACTCTCTCCTATTCCTATTATCCTTAGGTTTGACCTTCTTATTGTGACCTGGATTTCTAGATGTTTTGACTTAGAAAAATTTGCATTTTACATTATCTTTGATGATTGTTTTAATGTTTTCTATGGTATCTTCTGCCCTTGAGATTCTCCCTTATTTCTTGTATTCTGTTGGTGAAGACTGTGTCTATGATTTCTGATCTCTTTCCTAGGTTTTCTATCTCCAGGGTTCTCTCCCTTTGTGATTTCTTTATTTCTATTTCCATTTTTAAATCCTGGATGGTTTTGTTTAATTCCTTTACCTGTTTGGTTGTGTTTTTCTGTAATTCTTTAAGAGATTTTTATGTTTCATCCTTTAGAGCTTCTACCTGTTTTATTATACTGTCCTGTATTTCTTTAACGGAGTCATTTATGTCTTCCATAAAATCCTCTAATGGAATCATAAGATGTGAATCTTGATCATAAGAAATCAGAATCTTGCTTTTCTTGTATATTGGTTATCCAGGACTTGCTGTGGTGGGAAAACTGGGTTCTGATAATGCCAAGTGGACTTGGTTTCTCTTGCTTAGGTTCTTGCACTTGTCCCTCCCATCAGGTTATCTCTGGAGTTAGCTGTTCTTGATGTGTCTGACAGTGACTTGACCCTCCTATATAACTGTGTGTCAGCACTCCTAAGAGACCAGCTTTCTCCTGGTGGGATTTGGGTGCTGAGAGCTTTGGCACATGGTCACCTCCAAGCACAGATGGAAACTGGAAGGATCCTGTCCCAGACTTTTCCTCAGTTCTTGTGACCTGAGGGCTCAAGTCAGATTGCTTTTGGACCAGGTATTCAAGCAGAAATGGTAGTCTCACCTGTGCTATCTGGGATTTCAGCACTCCTGTAAGACCGTTTCTCTCCTGATGGAATTTGGGTACAGAGAACTGTGGCACAAATTCATTTGCAGATGTAGATGGAAACCAGAAGCAGATTCTTTTCTTATAATGTGGTTTCCTCTTTTCCTATATTCTTGGTTTCCAGATAAATGGGGTGTTACTTGTCTGCTCACATAAGCCCCTCATTTCACCCATTGCCAAGTCTTTCAATAAGCTTCAAAGAGCCTTCTAAGTCCTAACCACAAATCAATAGAACATACTAGTCCTTCAATTGGTAAAGAGACTTGGTTACTCTGAACCAACTTTTGATCTGACTCAAAATTGATTTCCCTAAGGTATGTGTGGACTCTGATACTATTGGCTTTTTACACCCAGAATATTTGAATTGTAATTCTAGAGTCTGGATTTTCATCTACCTTTTTACTTCACCTACTCTAGTCATTTGTTTATTGTTTAGAGATTTATATACCCTCCTGGGTTCTGACCATATTAGCACCTCTCTACTAGTATCTTTTGTTTCCTCATCATATTGACAACTTTTTAGTTACTTCAATATGTATTCCTCTTTTTCCAATGACTCTGATTTAGACACCCACGTCATGGGTAAACCAATGTAGGAAGCTATGGGGGATCAGTGTTTAGAAGCACTGATAGAGAGGGAATCAGATATGTACAGGAGCTGATTCCAAAGACAGTGTGGGATTAGAGAATCCATTAAACAGAAATTTCTCTTAGAGAACAAAGTTTAATTATGGGGCTGGTTCTCTCTCTGGCTAGTGGAAAAACTATGAAATTTTTTATCTTCTTGTGGCCAGTGTGAACGAGAAGGAAAGAGAAAAAATTTACATGTGTATACACACACACACACACACACACTCACACATACACTGAATGAACAAAACCAAAAGCAGAGTTCAATAAGTTCATAAACATAAATATATATGCATACAGAGCTACAGGTTTACATGTGCATATTCCCATATAGAATGATTAGAGCAAAACTCCAACAATCAGGCTCTAACTATTCCAAACATGCATTTATAAATACACACAATTGGTAGGTGGAAGGAACAATGTTCCAACAGCTATTTTCACAAACTTTACACATACACATAGTTGATGAATGAGAGACAAAATGTTCCAGCCACACCATACCATACCATACCATACCCTACTTCATTCTTTCTTCCATAGCTTATATATCCCAGGAAACTGAAGCAGTATATAATTACATGTCAATTTTCCTCTAGTGAATGATTATGAAAAAACAATGTGTTTTCCAATACATATACAAGAAATAACATCATGTTGTACAGGTAAAGAAAACAAATTGTTCTCAAAAAAGTTTGTTATACATACTATACAAGCAAGGTAGTTTGTTCAGCCAGTTTCTCTTACTGGAAGGAAGAAATTTGCAATTAAAATGAACAAATTAATTGTTTTATTTTTTATCATTAAAAGTAATCTTGTAAATATCTTAAAAATAACAAATCTATACTACTATATAAAAATGAGTAATATCTACTTTAAGTCCTCAGGATTCATAACTACTCATCAACAATTCTTAATAAATCAGAAAGCTGAGGGAAAATGTTTATAAGAAATCAATTATCATCAGTCCAGCCTCAGTGATTGTCACATCAACTAGTGCTGCCATTGTTCTTGTTTCCTGACCATGAAGGGTCTCTAGCATAACTTTTGGGAGTGTACCTTTCTCAACTTCATATTGTTCCCTAAGATTTTACTTTCAGAGCCAGTAGTAAAAACGTTTCAATCCATCTTCACTAAAACCTTTATTTTCGAAGTATTTTCTAAGTGTGGTATTCATAGTTGACAATCTATAATTCTAAGTTCTTCTCTAGGGTGGTGACAGAATTATTAATTTGATCCTACAGCAATGCTGAGAGAAAGCAAGCATTACTATTGTAAATTCCAGAAATACATTGACATGAGGACCTTGAAGCCCCCTTACAGTTTTTATATAATTCTTGGATTAGGAGGGATATGAGGGCAACAAGCAGAGAACAGAACTCCATACCAACATACACATGGTCCTCAGGGGGCTATGCCACA
Source organism: Rattus norvegicus (assembly GCF_021556685.1). NCBI lineage: Eukaryota > Metazoa > Chordata > Mammalia > Rodentia > Muridae > Rattus > Rattus norvegicus. The sequence continues at coordinate 71,066,170 of NC_141536.1, forward strand.
CTGAAGTCCACTGGTATGGCGGTGATAACCTATTGGCTGCATTCCATTAGTTCAAACACAAATTTGTCATTTCCCTTGCATGGCCATTACCACTCACTTCTTTTGGAATCCTTCCTACTTCTCTGCCTCTTCTCTGTAGGAAATATGATAAGTCCAGTAGGTTACTTAAGCACTGCTGAACCCTAAGAACTTGTTCCTCGTTAGCTTCAGCTTCCTCCTGCAACTCTTATTCTTTTTCTCTTTTCTCCTGAGCCTCACTCTGTCACCACAAACAACTTGATCTCAGTAAAATTGAATGCCCAAACTTCTCATGATCAACTTTCAAATTTTCATATGAAATCACTGCTTACTACTGAAAAACACCTTTTATACGTAAACATGCTCCTCTCTTCTATTTCTTCCCATTTGCACCTATTTGTGGTAGCACTTCTATATGAATATTTAACAACACAGATAACACCTACTTTAACCAGCAGTTCATTCTAGTAATGTGGGAAATTGTTTTATATTAGGTTGTTAAATGCTAATCCAATTATGTAAACATTCTTATAAATCTCTTCTTTACTAAGCCTTAATCCCCATAGCTGCTTTCCTTATGATCACACAAAGATTTTTTTCAAAGCTAGTTGTGTTGTCAAGAGGTAAATTGTATTTTCCATGCATTTATCTTCAGATGTAGGCAATAAAGGATGATACAATTTTTAAAAGCCTCCCTGAAAACTATTACCTGAGTAGAGTCCAGAAAATGGAGAGTATATAAAAGTGGAAAGAGGTTAATGTTGGGATGGAAAAATCTACCATGTGTTGAACTTTAGACCAGCATGTTTTAATTTTATTGTTCTTCAGTTTGAATATAATCTTTACAAATATTTTTCCTGAGGAATGGAAGGAGACTTATTTTCTTCAAAATAATAAAACAATACCATCATCACCAAAAATAAATAAATTTTATTTCCTCAGAAAATTTAGAACAAGAAGAACATCATCAGTATTGATTATACCATAGGTTCTGATCAAATTGCTAGAATGTATAATAAATATTTAACTGGAGCTTTTTGATGCAACTTTGCAGGAAAGCCTATAGTGATTTCCATGTGTAATACTCTTGGTATATTTTCTTGTGTGGTGAGAGGAATAAGGGAGTGCAAAAGGAAATGGAATAAGAGACTGGAACTTTATGAAATATATATATATATATATATACATACATATGTATAATGTCATATATGTATAAAACCATAAAATAGCATGAAATTACAAACCTGAGAACTTAGAATATTTTCCCAGTTGAGAGGGAAAATAGTTTTTAAAACAACGATCACATATCTCATACATTTACAAATGCTGCAAATATACAGACATTGTTAAAACTAGGCACATAATGGTTCAGAATGTGGCTGAGTTTAGAGACACAGTCTTCAAAATGTCATTAGTTATAGTGAAGTCTTTTGATGGTTGTTAATATACTTACTATCCTTATAAGGACAGATTAGCAAAAAGACACAAATAGAAGGAGACTACAAGACAGATAATAAGAAAACATATATACCTGCAATCCACACAGAAAAGCCTAAGAACAATTTATTGATGCACAGTTTTTGGTTTTATATATCTAACATCTAGGCAAGGAAAAAATTATGTTCTGCATAAATCAGGCCGTGTTTGCTGTATTGTTATGGTAGTCCTACAAAGCTACTACAATAACTTTAGCAAATATGTTTAGAATATATGTGAGCACAGATTTTATAAGAAACCAAGGGGTAGCACATCTTTAGATATGTAAATATAATGTAGAAGTTTGAAAGTAACAAGTATTTAATTAAAAGGTGAACATATAAGAACTGCATGATTTGAATAATGATAATTTAAATAAAAATTAATGGAATTTTATGTTCTTCAAAATTCAAACATTGAAGTAGTAGTAGATGCCTCACATTGTGAAGTGCTCACTATGTATGTGTGGGAATGTAAGTTTGAATCCCTAGAACATACACAAAGCCAAGGGTGACAAGGTGCTTCTATGCCGAGATAAGTGGGAGACAAAGGAGATTGTAGGTCAGCTAACCTGGTATAAGAAGTGACAAACCACAATGATTTTATGTTTGAAAGATTTAAAGATTGATAAAAATATAATATAAAAAATCAAAACATTTTTTAAGAATTTATGGTATAAGAAACACATAAAATCATTTAATTTTTTAATTCAGTGTTTAATTTGAAATTTTTCTCAGAACTCTTTTCATCGCCTCTTTTACATCTTTGTTTCTCAGGCTGTAGATGATGGGGTTGAGCATGGGAATCCCAATGGTGTAAAATATAGACACTATCATATCATGCTCCAGTGAATAGTTGAAACTAGGTCTTACATACATAAAGAGGCTTGTGCCATAACAAATGGACACCGCAGTGAGGTGAGATCCACATGTAGAGAAGACTTTTCTCCTCCCTTCAGAAGAATTCATTTTCAGAATTAACAAAAAGATAAAAGCATAGGAAAACAGAATGATCAGGATGGTGACTAGCTCTATGAAACTCACAAAGAGCAAGAGCAAGAGCTCATTTATATAAGTTTCAGAACAGGAAATAGCAAGTAGAGGAGGTATATCACAGAATATATGTTTGATTTCATTGGACTGACAGAACGACAGGCTGAAAGTGGCAGCTGTGTGGATAATAGCATGCAGAATTCCACCAGCATAGGAAGCAACGATAAGTGGCACATAGACTTTAGGAGACATGCTCACTGCATACAGAAGTGGGTTGTGAATGGCTTCATATCGATCATATGCCATTGCTGCCAAAAGAAAGCATTCTGTGGTTCCAAATGTAACAGCAAAGAACATTTGTGTTGCACAACCATGAATTGAAATGATTTTACTGTTAGACATAAAACCTACTAACATATTTGGGGTGATATCTGAAGAATAGCAGGCATCTACAGAAGACAATGCACTGAGGAAACAGTACATAGGGTTGTGGAGTTGGGGATCTCCAACAACTAAAAAAATAAGTCCTATATTTCCTATTAGAGTAAAAAGGTAAACTGCTAGAAATAGGAAAAAGAGAATGATCTGAAGTTCCTTGTTGTCTGTGAGTCCCTTGAAAACAAACGAAGTAGCTTCTGTGATGTTCTTCATGTTGGAATCTCATGAAATAATGTTGAATATACTCAGGCTATGGTCCATAGTACTATGATAACAAGAGATATTATGTAAGTCAATGAACATAGACTAATTGATATATGCGAATCAGTACTCTAGAAAAAATAGTTGTATGATAACATAATCATATATGCCACTTAAATTCAATGAAATAGAGATACAAATGTTTAATATTGTGAGATGGATACAGTACATATTATGCTCTATTGGTCCAATGCAATTAATATCAAAATTTGTTACAGACTGTTATTTTAAAAAGTACTGAATTAAATGGGAAATGAAGTTACTTCTCTGAACATGAAATGGTCTCTAAGAAAACAATTGTAAAGCTTTCTCAATACTTGATTGCAAAATATAGTCCCAAACCTTAAGATCAAAGACAGTGTATATTGCTACAATATCTATATGAAAATTATGGAATGGAGAGAGATATATAGAAATAAACACATATCCATGTAATATTGAGACTTTTGACAAAGATTTCAAAACAAACATTAGAAACAATCTTCAATGGGTGCTGATAGGAAAATGGTGATTATGAAGAAGTATTAGAAGAATGAAATTAGACACCACCTCTCACTTTTCTCAAAAGTAATTTTCAGTATATCAGATATCATAATTTTAGGATTGACTTACTAAAAATTCTTGAGGAAAAATCGGATGGAACACCTCACGATATAGACGAGAACATTCTGAAAAGAACTCTCAGAGCATGGAAAATAATCACTTAACATGACAATAAGAATTAAAAGAGATTAAATAGCTTTGTCCAACAAAGGGAATTATCATCAGAATGAACACAGTCTATACCCCCCCAAAAACTCATTTTGTTAAATATTTATCACACAAGAGATATTAATATTTAAAAGTCATACAGAATTACTATAATGGAATTCTAATGAATCAAGTCTTTCACACAAATGGGTCAAAGAATTAAATAAATAACTTTCAAAAAGATAAAAGAAAGAAAGAAATATAGAAAGAGGAATGAAAATAAGCAGTATTCCTACGAAAAACGGCTTCCTAGGAATGAAAGTACTTCAAGAATTATTCTCAAAACAATTAAATGGCTATCCATGAAAAAACAAAGGGCAGCATGTACTGGGAAGAGAGGAATACTCCAATGGTCTAGTGCATGTAAAAAGACATGGAACCACAGTGGAAAACTGTATTATGTTTCAGAAAAAAATTGAATGTGGATGGCATATGATCAAAGTTCTTCCACTCCTGAACACATATCTCAAGGTCTGCAGGTTCTACCACAGAGAGTAGCACATCCACTTTTTCTACTGTACTCTTCACAAAGTCTAAGAGATGGAACTGGCCTCTATGTCCTTCAGCATTTGAATTGATATAAGAAATATGATACAAAACCAGAGAAAAATTATACTATCCATAACTAAAAGTTAAATCATATGGAAGAAATGGATGAAGCTTTGGATGATTTGTTAAGCAAAATGAACTAGAATTTGGAAAATGAACACTCACGTGCTTATAGGCAGAACTTGGTTCTAAATTGTGTGTGGTGTGGGGGAGTGTGCGGGTTTTGTGTGTGTGTGTGTGTGTGTGTGTGTGTGTGTGTGTGTGTGTGTTTTGGGGATCATCTGCCTAGAAAATAGTAAAAGTAACAGGACATCATCAAGGAAGAATATTGATATAACAAAAAGCACATCAAGAGACAATTGTATAAAAATTTATTTAGAAATCCATAAAATAAATTAATGGTGTATTTGTAAGGAAGGATAGATGATGAGAGTTACAAAGTCTAGTAAATTATAGCTTAACATACATGTAAGCTTTAAAATAAAGGATGGATAGGTGCTAAAGTGATTCTTAAAGGGAGTGATGAAACATGATGTTTATATTGGAATTATATCTGCACATCATATGTTCATGTATTTTCATGCATATATACTTATGTATTTTGACTTTGCCATGAATTTTGAAATAAATAAGCTTGAATAGGTGAGGTATAGGCATATTTTCAAAAGAAATAGACATATTCTATAAAATATAGCTTTTAATGTAACCAGAAATCAAGGAAATTAACAGGCTCAGTAAAATACTTTAGTTCTCAAGAGATCTATCTTGAGATTTGAATACAGGACATGGGAATTTAAAATGTGGATTTTTGTAATTCATGAATACAAGCCATGTGTCAGGTTAAATGTGAGGTTTTCTCTCAAAATTGCTTCTCAATGTATATATCCATTTGAATAAGTAAGGTATAGGATGGTTGATGGTCAAATAAAATGACTACATTGGGAGTACATTTTCAAAGAAGTTCCTGTAGTATACCACACAAAGCAATAAATCAATTTAAATATGAATGACTTTCATGATAATTGTTAAGTTAGAAAATATCCAATGTTAGATCATAAAATAAGAATTAAAATAATATTATCAAAAATATGTGAGTAAAGAACACAGCCAAATATTTAATTCTTCATCTATACAATTATTTTGATTATTTATGTATTCTAATGTTATTTAATGTTATTTTATTAGGATTAAATCTAAAATATTTTTAATAATATATATATTAATTATGAATTATAATTTTTTTGTTAATTCAACTTTGAATATATGTGATCTATTGATGTATCCTCATTCACCAGGGTTAGATACAGAAAACCACAATTCAATTTGCTACATTATGGTGAGTTCAATTAGTTTTCAATTAATAAAATTGTAAAAACTATGCTACTTGGACATAGAGCTACATCTGTTCTAAGATCTAAGTTTGTTTGTCAGGATAAATATACAAGGGGAAAATTTAGAATTATAAAAATAAAAACAAAGTATTCTGGAAGAAGTTAGTAATGGTAAATGTGAAGTGTCATACACAGTGGCTATAATTCTGCACTGTAAAGGCTGAAGTAGTAGAGTTATTGTGATGTTGGAATTGTCTTGCACAACATAATGAGCTGGAGAATACCTACCCTGGTGTACAAATACAGAATTAATTATTACAACTACTACGCAACAGTATCAAATTGTTAACCTTGAAAACATATATAAATACTGAAGTGTTGTGCTTATTTATTTAGGAACAAAGGTATATACATCATATCTTTGTGTGTGTGTGTGTGTGTGTGTGTGTGTGTGTGTGTTATGGTGGACAATGAATTAAAGAGACCATTAATTTTTAAAAAGAGTAAGGAGGGCTATATGGAGTATTCCAAGTATTGTACTTGGAAACTTCTTTTATATAGTCAAATGTTTCTAAGGAAGAGTTTCTTTTCAACATTTTGAAGAAATTTAATATAGATCATGTATGGATAAATATATTTTTTCGACCATGCAATTAATCAGTAATTAAAGGTTTCACACTGTATACAATAGGCAAGAATAACATAGAAATGTTTATGGTCCAATATTGTAATCATCTTAAATGTTCTTAAAGTGAACTAAAATTTATCTTACCTGTGAAGCCAACAATTTCATGTTTCTTAGCTTGAACAATATGGTAAATGTAGAATGTTTATATCTACTTAAACAAATGGTGATGAATGCCCAAGAGATTAACCAAGGGGAATATTTACTAATTACATACTGGTTTTAAATAGCAACATAATAGAGTATTTCATCATAAAAGAACTATTATTTTCGAAATGTAATACAGATCAATAATCTTGAAATAAATTAAACTTTTAGTTTCTCATTCTGAATTTTAAATTGTTTAATTATTAGTGAGAAAATAATCTGACATGGTAAACATTATGATATGGCTTTGAAATTTTGTTTTAAATTTCACTTCCCGGAAACTTGATTTCCTCTCAGTGGTAAAAAAAATATGTTAAATGTTTTGTCTAGTTGGTAATTAAGGTAAGGTATAAAGAAATGCATGTACAGAAATGTAATAGAGAAATTTGACATTGGTAAATATAATGATACGAAGCAGTTTCTCTCTTAATTAATATCCCAGATGCTTTTTACTATATTAAAATTAAAAAGTAGATAATATAACATTCACACTTTATACAAATGAAATTGTAGCTTGGCGTGCTAGTATATGCTATGTTTGCAATTTGAGCAGTTGTGAGGGTAAGTCAACAAGACTCTATTGTTCAGGAGTGCAGTATATATTAGCAAATCAATTTAAAATACAAATATAAATCTTGAGGTAGTGTAATTATTAAGCATTCAGCTAAATATCAGGACTCATGAGCAAATTTGAAGTTTCTCTCTCAAAGAGATAAATATGAAGTACTGTTGAAAATAAATATTACCAGAAAGAAAAAATATGAGAAAATAAAAATACATAAAAGTGTCACAGGTTTATCATAATTTAGATTGATAGAACAATGAAATGCATATACACAAAGAGATCAATTGTTTGCCACATTGATCAATTGTTAGTATATAAAATTGAGAATAGTTAATAAAAATCTTGATTTAATGATAAGCATACAGAAAGATTATAGAGGAATAAAGAATGTTATACATATAAACATCCATTGTACTAATTAAAAGAAAATGAATTAAAATTAATATAAAATGAAATGGAACTGAGGCAGATCTGACAAAATGGTGTTGTTTATTAATAAATTCCCAATATTCTTTAAAACAGTTCATAAAAAAAGTGTTAAAATACTCCATAAAACAATAACAAACCAAATGAGAAATTAAAATAAAATGATTATATAACATAATAAAGCTCAGGATACCCCACGAAGATTTAGTAAATTAATCAATAAATGTGCTGGATAATGCATTGCGCAAGGATAATAGACAAAAATCAAATGGAGTATCAATAGATGTTAAACAAACTGTTGACAAACTTAAGCATTTATTCACTGAATAAAATACAAATTTCACATATAAAGAATGTTCCTCTTCATAAGAATGGCCTTTTAATGGTAACAGTTAACACAGTGCAAGAAGTGCCAAAACCTTGTAAGATCTGAGATAATTCAAACATGCCCATATTATATTCTGTGGAATAATTTGAGAAGTATTGGTATTAGGTCTTATTTTAAAAATCTGAAAGAATTCTGCTCTAAAACCATCTGGGCTGGACTTTTTTTTTGGATAGGAGACCTTCTATGACTGTTTCTAATTCTTTAGGAGTTATGGAACTGTTTAGATGGTTTATCTGATCCTAATTTACCTTTGGTATCTGGTTTCTGTCTAGAAAACTGTCCATTTAATCCAGACTTTCCAGTTTTCTTGAGTCTAGGCTTTTGCAATAGGATCTGATGACTTTTTGATTGTCCACTGATTCTGTTGTTCTGTCTTCCTTTTCATTTCTGGTATCTGTCTAGAAAATTGTCCATTTCATCCAGATTTTCCAGTTTAGTGGAGTATAACTTTTTGTAGTAGGATCTGATAATTTTTTGAATTTCCTCAGCTTCTGCTATTACGTCTCCCTTTTCATCTCTGATATTGTTAATTTGAACAATGCCTTTGTGCCCACTAGTTAGTTTGGCTAAGAGTTTATCCATTTGCTGATTTTCTCTAACAACCAGCCCCTTGTTTTGCTGATTCTGTGCATAGTTATATTGATTCTACTTGGTTGATTTCAGCCCTGAGTCTTATTATTTCCTGCCATCTACTCTGCTTTGGTGTATTTGCTTTTGGTTGTTGTTGTTCTAGGGCTTTCAAAAATACTAGAAGTTGTATAAAGTAGTCATGAAAAGCAAGCTGTAACTGTTGCTTGTGAGGATTGCATGTGTGCTTTCCACCAGGGCCCTGTAAGTTCATGGACCTAGTGTTCCTAGTGTTAATTACAGGAGGCTGATTCAAGCTTCAGTGCTGAGGCTATACAGTACAAGTTCTCAGGAACCACAAGAAGCACTACCTGCAGTTTCTTCTACTCCAACCCCAAATAAATTTCTTACCAACCCTTAGTAAAATAGGAAGAAAGGAAAGAAAAAAGAAAGAATGAAAGAAATGGCAAGAAAGCACAAACAAGGAGATGAGAAAATGTCAATTTTTTTCCTACAGTTGGCTGAATTTTGGAGATCATAAGCCATAAATTTTGAATAAAATAAAGAGATTCAGTAAAGGTACAAAACATAAAACCAGTCTACACAAATCAATTACTTTGCTGTATGTAAGTACCAAATTGTCAAATAGGCCAAGAAAGAATTCTCCTTCACAACTCCTCCAAAATTATAAGGAATTACTGAGGTAAAGTAATGATTTGATGATATGATGAATGCATTTTACCTAGAACATGGAACAGAAAACATTATTTTGGTGTATCTTAAATATGCTATGAACATTGCTAGTACCTGTGAGTATAAAATTTTGAGGTAGAGGGACTTCAACGATGTCTTCGAACATCATATGGCAATATTTGAGTTATGAATCAATGATCACAACACATTATATCTAAATTTCTCTGCACATCTGATATCCTTGTCCATTTCTCTCCCCATCCTTTCTATTTCCTCTCTCACTCAGTTCCCTTAATGCATCCATCTCTGATATCTATTTTATTCCCCCTCTGAGAAAGGTTCAAGCATCTTCATTTGGGCATCCCTGTTGTTTTGCTTCTTGGGTCTGGGGGCTCTATAATGGTTATCCGGTAAATTATTGATAATATCCACTTATAAGTGAGTACATACCTTACATGAAATTTTGGATCAGGGTTACTTCATTCAGAAAGTTATTTTCTCATTCCATGCATTTGCCTGCATAACTTATAATTTCCTTGTTTTTAATACCTGAGTAGTAATCCAGTGCATAAACGAACCACATTTTCTATAGCTATCCATCACTTGAGAGACATCTGGATTACTTGTAGCTTCTGGATATGGCAAATATAGCTGCTGTGAGCATAGTTGATCAGGTCTTCTTGTGGTATGGTGAGTGTCATTTGGGTATATGCCCAGAAGAGATATATCTGGGCCTGGAAGTAGAACTGTTCCCAGTTCTCTAAAAAATTACCAAATTTATTTCCAGGGTGGTTGCAGAAGCTTTATCTTTCAACTGCAGTGGAGGCATGCTCCATTTGCTCCACATCTTTGGCATCATGCCTTGAAGTTCTGTCATAGAGGCCATTCACTTGCCTGATTAAAGTTATGCATAGATTTTTAATAATGTTTACACCTATGGTGAAGCATGTTTTCTCCCTAACTTCTCAAACAATTTACCGTTTATATAAACAGGGCTATTGCTCTTCTTGAGATTATTTTGTGTCCAGGAACTTTGCTAATGTGTTTATCATCTGTAGGAGTCTTCTGGTAGAATTTCAGAGGCCACATGTGTATACTATTGTAACATTTTCACATAGAGACTAAGATTTATTCCTGTATCTCCTTGATCTCTTTTAATTGACTTTTACTGATTTAGCTAGAACTTCAAGAACTGTATTGAAGCAATATGGAGACAGCCTTGTTTTGTCTCTGATTTTAGTGGAATTCCATTAAGTTTTTCTCCTTTTAATTTGATGTTGGCTAGTGGCTTACTCTATATTTCCTATTTTCTTAAATTTTTCTCTGATTCTTCACTGTATCTGCCATTCAATTACATATTTCTTTTAAAAGTATGTGCTACATTTTTGAAAAATAACTTTACCTTTATTGTTTGGAATTAAAGATGTAAATTAAAGGAATGACTATATTCCAGCAAGAAAGATTAAAGTTATGTTCTAAGGACTGAGCCACATCACAACTAGAAACAGATTTTCTCCATAAATAACAAAATCTCTGGATTCACAGTGTGATCAGATATCATGGAAGAAGTGATACTAACTCTGTGTTTTAAATGAATTGCTAAATATTTAAAATATAGACTTAATTGTAAATATAATAATTCTATTTGTGTTCATCTTTTTCTTTGCTTAGAGTATCTATGCTTGTTTATTTGAAAACAAACAGACTCATGAAAAAAAAAGTTCATGATTAAAACATTCCCTCCATGCAGGAGTGGTTTAATATATGAAAATCTTACTCCACCACATGAATAAACTTAAAAATATTACTCTCTCAAGGGCTGTTTAATAAGGCATAGATAAAACTAACACTCTACATGTTAAAAGTTTTGAAGAGATCATGGATACAAGGCAAATGCCTAAGATTCCAATAGCCTGGGTTCACTCTGGTTTCTCCTGGGAAAAACACACTAGACTTTTTCACTTAAATCTCTCTGATTGCAATCGCATTACAGTGGTTTTACATATAAAGTTCCTTGAATGTTGAATAAACATACACAAGATGGACAGACTTCATATATATTTAATGTATATATGCCTTTGACCTTAACAAAGCAGCTGTATGCGCTATATATTCAACACCCGATATTCATGCACATAAGATATTTCATTAGTATTATTTTAATGAATATCATAATTAAAGAACTATGAAAGTGATTTCCAAAGGTAAAAAAGAATATTTATCAATATTTTTTCTAATAATTTTTTTCTTTTTTTGCCTCCATCTTTATTAACATGTGTATTTCTTATTTACATTTCAGTTGTTATTCCCTTTCCCGGTTTCCAGGCCAACATCCCCATAACCCCTCCCCATCCACTTCTATATGGGTGTTCCCCTCCTCATCCTTCCCCCATTACCGCCCTTCCCCCAACAATCACTTTCACTAGGAATTCAGTCTTGGCATAACCAAGGGCTTCCCCTCCAACTGGTGCTCTTACTAGGCTATTCATTGCTACCTATGTAGTTGGAGCCCAGGGCAGGCCATGTATAGTCTTTGGGTAGTGGGTTAGTCCCTGGAAGCTCTGGTTGGTTGTTCATATGGGGTCTCAAGTCCCTTCAAGCTCTTTCAGTCCTTTCTCTGATTCCTTCAACGGGGGTCCCGTTCTCAGTACAGTGGTTCGCTGCTGGAATTCGCCTATGCATTTGCTATATTCTGACTGTGTCCCTCAGAAGAGATCTACATCCAGTTCCTATCAGCCTGCACTTCTTTGCTTCATCCGTGTTATCTAGTTTGGTGGCTGTGTATGTATGGGCCACATGTGGGGCAGACTCTGAATGGGTGTTCCTTCAGCCTGTGTTCTAAACTTTGCCCCCCTATTCCCTCCCAAGGGCATTCTTGTTCCCCTTTTAAAGAAGGAGTGAAGCATTCGCATTTTGATCATTCGTCTTGAGTTTCATGTGTTCTATGCATCTAGGGTAATTCAAGCATTTGGGGTAATAGCCACTTATCAATGAGTGTATACCATGTGTGTTTTTCTGTGATTGGGTTACCTCACACAGGATGAAATTTTCCAGTTCCATCCATTTGCCTATGATTTCATAAAGTCATTGTTTTGATAGCTGAGTAATATTCCATTGTGTAGATGTACCACATTTTCTGTATTCATTCCTCTGTTGAAGGGCATCTGGGTTTTTTCCAGCTTCTGGCTATTATAAATAAGGCTGCCATTACACAGTGGAGCATGTGTCTTTGTTGGGCCATCTTCAGGGTATATACCCAAGAGAGGTATAGCTGGGTCCTCAGTTAGTTCAATGTCCAATTTTGTGAGAAACCTCCAAACTGATTTCCAGAATGGTTGTACTAGTCTGCAATCCCACCAACAATGGAGGAGTGTTCCTCTTTTTCCACATCCTCGCCAGCATCTGCTGTCACCTGAGTTTTTGATATTAGCCATTCTGACTGGAGTGAGGTGGAAGCTCAGTGTTGTTTTGATTTGCATTTCCCTTATGACTAAAGATGCTTAACATTTTGTAGGTGTTTTTCAGCCATATAGCATTCCTCAGCTGTGAATTCTGAACCCCATTTTTGAATAGGGGTTTTTGTCTCCTTGCAATTTAACTTCGTGAGTTCTTTGTATATTTTGGATATAAGCCCTCTATCAGTTGTAGGATTGGTAAAGATATTTTCCCAATGTGTTGGTTGCCATTTTGTCCTAAGAACAGTGTCCTTTGCCTTTCACAAGCTTTGCAGTTTTATGAGAGTCCATTTGTCGATTCTCAATCGTAGAGCATAAGCCATTGGTATTTTATTCAGGAAATTTTCTCCACTGCCCATGTGTTCGAGATGCTTCCCCACATTTTCTTCTATTAGTTTGAGTATATCTGATTTGGTGTGGAGGTCTGTGATTCACTTGGACTTAAGCTTTGTACAGGGTGATAAGAATGGATCAATCTGTTTTCTTCTCCATGCTGACCTCCAGTTGAACCAACACCATTTGCTGTAATTGCTATCTTTTTTCCTTTGGACGGTTTTGACCCCTTTGTCAGAAATCAAGTGACCATAGCTGTTTGGATTCATTTCTGGGTCTTCATTTTTATTCCACTAGTCTATCTGTCTGTCTCTGTACAGTTTTTATCATTATTGCTCTATAAGACTGCTTGAGTTCAGGGATGGTAATTCCCCTGGATGTCTCTTTATTGTTGAGGATAGTTTTAACTCTCCTGGGTTTTTTGTTATTCCAGATGAATTTGCAAATTCTTCTGTCTAACTGTCTGGCGAATTGGGTTGGAATTTTGATGTGGATTGCATTGAATCTTTAGATTGCTTTTGGTAAAATGGTCATTTTTACTATATTAATCCTGACAATCCATGAGCATGGGAGATCTTTCCATCTTCTGAGATCTTCTTCAGGTTCTTTCTTCAGAGGCTTGAAGTTCTTATCATATATATATCTTTCACTGTTTGGTTAAAGTCACACCAAGGTATTTTATATTATTTGGGACTATTATGAAGGGTGTCATTTCCCTAAATTCTTTCTTGGCTTGTTTCTCTTTTGTGTAGAGGAGGGCTACTGATTCATTTGAGTTAATTTTATACCCAGCCACTCTGCTGAAGGTGTTCATCCGGTTTAGTAGTTCTCTGGTGGATCTTTTGGGATTACTTAAATATACTATCATACCATCTGCAAATAGTGATATTTTGACTTCTTCTTTTCCAATCGGTATCCCTTTAATCTCCTTTTGTTGTCTGATTGCTCTGGCTAGAACTTCAAGAACTATATTGAATAAGTAGGGAGAGAATGGGCAGACTTGTCTAGTCCCTGATTTTAGTGGGATTGATTCAAGTTTCTCTCCATTTAATTTAATATTAGCTATGTGTTTGCTGTATGTGGCTTTTCCTATGTTTAGGTATGGGCCTTGAATTACTGTTCTTTCCAGGACTTTTATCATGAAGGGGTGTTGAATTTTGTCAAATGTTTTCTCTGCATCTAATGAAATGATCATGCGATTTTTATATTTCAGTTTGTTTAGATAGTACATTACGTTTGTGGTTTTCCATATATTAAACCATCTCTGCATCCCTGGAATGAAGCTTACTTGATCATGATGGGTGATTGTTTTGATGTGCTCTCGGATTCTGTTTGCAAGAATTTTATTGAGTATCTTTGCCTTGATATTCATAAGGGAAATTGGTCTTAAGTTCTCTTTCTTTGTTGGGTCTTTGTGTGGTTTAGGAATAAGAGTAATTTTGGCTTCATAGAAGGAATTCAGCAGTGTTCTATCTATTTCAATTTTGTGGAATAGTTTGGATAGTATTAGTATGATGTGTTCTATGAAGGTCTGATAGAATTCTGCACTGAACCCATCTGGACCTGGGCTCTTTTTTGTTGGGAGACTTTTAATGACTGCTTCTATTTATTTAGGAGTTATGGGGTTCTTTAAATGGTTTATTTGTTTCTGATTTAACTTTGGTACCTGGTATCTGTCTAGGGAATTGTCCATTTCCTCCCTATTTTCAAGTTTTGTTGAATATAGGCTTTTGTAGCAGGATCTGATGATTTTTTTAAATTTTCTCTGACTCTGTTGTTTTGTCTCCCTTTTCATTTCTGATTTTGTTAATTTAGACACACTCTCTGTGCCCTCTGGTTAGTCTGGGTAAGGGTTTATCTATCTTGTTTATTTTCTCAAAGAACCAGCTTTTCATTCTGTTGATTCTTTGTATAGTCCTTTTTGTTTCTACTTGGTTGATTTCAGCTTTAAGGTTGATTATTTCCTGCCTTCTACTCTTCCTGGGTGTGTTTGCTTCTTTTTGTTCTGGAGCTTTTAGTTGTGCTGCCAAGCTGCTGATATATGCTCTCTCCTGTTTCTTTCAGCAGGCACTGATAGCTATGAGTTTTACTCTTAGCACAGCTTTCATTGTGTCCCATATGTTTGGGTATCTTGTACCTTCATTTTCTTTAAATTTTAAGAAGTGTTTAATTTCTTTCTTTATTTCTTCATTGACCAGGTTATCATTGAGTAGAGCATTATTCAACTTCCGTGTATATGTGTGCGTTCTTCCCTTATTGTTATTGAAGACCAGCTTTAGCCCGTGGTCGTCTGATAGGACGCATGGGATAATTTCTATCATTCTGTATCTGTTGAGGTCTATTTCATGACTGATTATATGGTCAATTTTGGAGAAAGTACCATGAGGCTGTGAGAAGAAGGTATATAATTTTGGTTTAGGATAGAATGTTCTATAAATATCTGTTAAATCTATTTGGTTGATGACTTCTCTTAGTCTGTCTATGTCTCTGTTTAATTTCTGTTTCCATTATCTGTCCATTGATGAGAGTGGGGTGTTAAATTCTCAAACTATTATTGTGTGAGGTGCAATGTGTGCTTTGAGCTTTAGTAAGGTTTCCTTTATGTATGTAGATACCCTTGTATTTAGAGCATAGATGTTTAGGGTTGAGAGTTCATCTTGGTGGATTTTTCCTTTGATGAATATGAAGTGTCCTTCCTTATCTTTTTTTGATGACTTTTAGTTGAAAATCAATTTTATTTGGTATTAGAATGGGTACTCCAGCTTACTTTTCAGAACATTTGCTTAAAAATTTGTTTTCCAGCATTTTACTCTGAGGTAGTGTCTGTCTTTGTCTCTGAGGTGTGTTTCCTGTAGGCAGCAATATGTTGGGTCCTCATTGCATTTCCAGTTGGTTAATCTGTGTCTTTTTATTGCAGAATTGAGTCCACTGATGTTGAGAGATTAAGGAAAATGATTGCTGCCTCCTGTTATATTCGTGATTGGATGTGAGATTATGTTTGTGCTTGTATTCTTTTTGTTTTGTTGCAAAACGATTAGTTTCTTGCTTTTTCTAGGGTGTAGCTTGCCTTCTTATGTTGGGCTTTACCATTTATTATCCTTTGTAGGGCTGGATTTGTAGAAAGCTGTTGTGTAATTTTTTTTGTCATTGAATATCTTGGTTTCTCCATCTATGTTAATTGAGAGGTTTGCTGCATATGAAAACCTAGGTTGGCATTTGTGTTCTCTTAGAGTCTGTATGACATCTGTCCAGGATCTTCTGGCTTTCAAAGTCTCCTGTGAGAAGTCTGGTGTGGTTCTGATTTGTCTGCCTTTATATGTTACCTGATTTTTTCCCTTTCTTCTTTTAATATTCTTTCTTTGTCGTGTATATATGGTGTTTTTACTATTATGTGACAGGAGGATTTTGTTTTCTGGTCCAATCTATTTGGAGTTCTGTAGACTTCTTTTATGTTTATGGGCATCCTTTTCTTTAGGTTAGGGAAGTTTTCTTCTCTGATTTTGTTGAAGATATTTATTGGTCCTTTGAGCTGGGAGTCTTCACTCTCTTCTCTACCTATTATCCATAGGTTTGATCTTTTCATTATTTCCTGGACTTCCTGCACGTTTTGGGCCAGTAGCTTTTTCCATTCTACATTATCTTTGACCATTGTGTCAATGATTTTTGGAATCTTCTGCTCCTGAGATTCTTTCTTCTATCTCTTGAATTCTATCGGTGATTCTTGTATCTGCAGCTCCTTTTTTCTTCCTTTGGTTTTCTATATCCAGGGTTGTCCCCCTTTGTGCTTTCTTTATTGCTTCTATTTCCATTGTTAATTCCTTCACCTGTTTGATTGTTTATTCCTGTAATTCTTTCTGGGATTTTTGCATTTCCTCTATACAGATTTCTGCTTGTTCATTTGTGTTTTCCTGCATTTCTCTAAGAGAGTTATTTATTTCTTTCTTGAAGTCCTCCATCATCATGATCAAATGTGATTTTAAATCTAGATCTTGCTTTTTTGGTGTGTTTGGAATGTCAGTGTTTCCTTTGTTGGTAGAATTGGCCTCCAATGATGCCATGTAGTCTTGGTTTCTGTTGTTTGGGTTCCTGTGCTTGCCTCTTGCCATCAAGTTGTCTCTGGTGTTACCTTGTCCTGCTATTTCTGACAGTGGTTGGACTGTCCTATAGGCCTGTGTGTCAGGAGTGCTGTAGACCTGTTTTCCTGTTTTCTTTCAGCCAGTTATGGGAACAGAGTGTTCTGCTTTCAGGCATGTAGTCATTCCTGTCTACTAGTCTTCAGTTGTTCCTTTGGGCATGTGTCCTGAGTCTACCAGGCAGGACACTTGGAGCAGAAAAGTTGGTCTGACCTCTGGTCTGAGGCCTGGAGTTGCTTCTCAGAGCAGGGTTTCAGTTCTTCATGAGGGAAGCACCCAGAAGGGCCTGCACCACCTTCGCTTGGTACCCTGTGCACAGCGGGCCCAGATGGCACTAGGCGTTTTCCTCTAGAGTCAGAAATGTGGGCAGAGTGTAGTCTCTTCTGGCTTCCCAGGCATGTCTGCTCCTTTGAAGGTCTAGCTCTTCCTTCCATGGGATTTGGGTGCAGGGAGCTGTTTGACCAGGTCCCTTCAGATCCAGGTGGTGTCTGGACCACAGCATTGAGTGCCCGTATCTTCCTGTTCCCAGAGGCCCTATACAATTTCTTCTTGGGCCAGGGAAGTGGGCAGGCGTGGGCAGTACTGACAGTCTCTCCTGCCCTGCAATCTCAGGAATGCCCATCTGTTTTGGCGGTGAGCTCTCTCTCCCTTGGGGTTTGGACTATTATTATTATTATTATTATTATTATTATCATCATCGTCATCATTATTATTAAATCTTTTTTTACAGTCGAATCCATTTCTCCTCACAGTCTGCCATCTGACTGTTCTTCATTCCTTTCCTACTCCCCTTTCTCGAAGATATCCCCACCTCATCCCTTTATTCTCCTGGTGGTTTTTCAGGATATTTTTCTTTTTTTCCATATAAGCCTTGTGCTTGCATATTATGGCCTCTGAATTTCTGGGGGAATGAATGTGTGTGTGTGTGTGTGTGTGTGTGTGTGTGTGTGTGTGTGTGTCTGTGTCTGCATAGACATGTTTTTTGTCCTTTTTCTGTAGCTCATTTTATGTACTTTGTCCTAGTCTGTTTTTCTAATTGTTTGAGTTTACTGTTTTTTTTTCCTAATGAGGGAGAGAAAAAAGGATATGGATTTAGATGGGTAGGGAAGTAAGGTGATATGGCAAAAATTTGAAATAGGAAAAAGTAATAAGATTATATTTTATCAAAATATTTCAATATGTAGTATGCAAAAATGCATTTGTGCAACAGGAAAAAAAGGAAAATAAAAAAGGATTTTCCATTTTACTAGATTACATATTTTAAATTATATCTTTATGATTAAAAACAAACAGATCAAGAACTCAACAGGACCCCCGTTGAAGGAATCAGAGAAAGAACTGGAAAGCTTGAAGGGGCTCGTGACCCCATAGGAACCACAATGCCAAGCAACCAGAGCTTCCAGGGACTAAGCCACTACCTAAAGACTGTACATGGACTGACCCTGGACTCTGACCTGATAGGTAGCATTGAATATCCTAGTAAGAGCACCAGTGGAAGGGGAAGCCCTGGGTCCTGCTAAGACTGAACCCCCAGTGAACGTGATTGTTGGGGGGAGGGTGGCAATGGGGGGAGGATGGGGAGGGGAACACCCATAAAGAAGGGGAAGGGGAGGGGTTAGGGGGATGTTGGCCCGGAAACTGGGAAAGGAAATAACACTCGAAATGTACATAAGAAATACTCAAGTTAAAAAAAAAAAAAAACTCAAGGCCTATACCTAAACATAGTAAACATAATATATAGCAAATCAGTAGTCAACATCAAAATAGTGAAAAACTTGAAGAAATCCCACTAATGTCAGGAACTAGACAAAGCTGAACACCCTCTGCCTACTTATTCAATATAGTATTCAAAATCCAAGCCAGAACAATCAATCAACAGAGGTCAAAGTGATAGAAATTGGAAAGGACGTAGGCAAAATATCACCATTTGCAGATAATATGGTAGTATACTTAAGTGACCCAAAAGTTCCACCAGGAAACTGCTAAGCCTGTTAAACAACTTCCACGAAGTGGCATAAAATTAACTCAAACAAATCAGTAGTCTTCGTCTACTCAAAGAATAAATAAGCTGAGAAAGAAATTATGGAAATGACACCCTTCACAATAGTAACAAATAACATAAAATACCTTGGTGTGATTCTAACCAAGCAAGTGAAAGATCTGTATGACAAGAACTTCAAGTCTCTGAAGAAAGAAATTGAAGAAAGATTTCAGAATATGGAAAGATTTCCCATGATCACAGGTTGGCAGGGTTAATGTAATAAAAATGTCCATCTTGCCACTCCTGGGCATATATACAAATGATGCTTCACTATACAACAAAGGCACATGTTCCACTATATTCACTGCAGCCTTATTTACAACAGCAAGAAGCTGGAAAGAACTGAGATGTTCTCAATAAAAGAATGGATACAGAAAATGTGGTACATTTACACAATGGAGTACTACTCAGCTATCTGACTTCATGAAATTCATAGAAAAATGGATGGAACAGAAATATATCATCCTGAGTGTGGTAAGCCAATCACAAAAAGAAAAAAGCAAAACAAAACATGGTATGCACTCACTGATAAATAGGTATTAGCCTAAAAGCTCGAATTACCCAAGATACAGTCTACAGACTGCATGGCACTTAAGAAAAAGGTTGACCAAATTGTGGATGTTTCAGTCCTTCTTAAAAGGGGGAACAAAATTTTTCATAGGAGGAGATATGGAGACAAAGTTGTTGGAGCAGAGACTGAAAGAATGGCCCTTCAGAGCCTGCCCCATTTGGGGATCCACCTCATATACAGAGAGAGCCACTAAAACTAGACAATAATGATGAAGCCAAAGAGTGCATGTTTACAGGATCCTGATATAGCCATCTCCTGAGAGGCTCAGCAAGAGTGTGGCAAATACAGAGGCCAATGCTAGCAGCAAAGCATTGAATTGATAATGGGTTTCTTGTTGGAGGAGTTAGAGAAAGGATTGAAGTAGCCAAATGGGCTTGCAATCCTATAAGAGCAACAATGCCAACCAACCAGAACTCCCAGGGACTAAACCACTATTAAAGACTATATACATGGACAGACCCATGGCTCCAGCTGGATATGTAGCAGAGGATGACCTTGTTGGGCACAAATGGGAGGAGAAGCCCTTGGCCCTGCCAAGGCTTGACACCAAGGTTAGGGGAATGTCTGAACGGGGAGGAAGGAAGTGGGGGTGTTTGGGGAGGTTGAACACCTTTATAGAAGAAGGTGCAGAGAGATGGGATAGAGACCTTTGAATGGGAAACTGCAAAAGGGAATATCATTTGAAATGTAAATAAAACATATCCAACAAAAAACAATGCTGAAAATAAGAAAAAAACAAATTGTATGGATTAATATATTAACTTATTTTTCATCAGGAAAAATATTTTGCATAGTATACTGCAGTCTTTAAAACATATATTTAGGGATGGGGAAATGAAAAACTATAAGCGAATGCATTATATGAAAAATTATTTTCAGTAAAAACTCAGTTTCTTCAATATTTGAATACATGTAGATATGGCATAAAGAATTTTAGCTTTAACTAGTTCACAAATTGACCTATATGAATTGTAGTATATATGGCTATAAATAAATGTAGTAGACAAGGCAAGCATTTTATATTTATTGGAAGTTGCAGCTATATAGCCACATATAATCTCTTCTAGGTGACCAGTATTTTGTAGAAAATTCCTAGTTTTATATTTATATTCATTGAAATGTAAGTTTCTTTTCAATTCAGAAGCTATTTACTTTGTAACATTTATTACTGACCTATGTGATCAAGAAAAAATGTACTAGAAATTTTCTAAATTGTGGAAAGAAGCATATGGGTAAAGAAAAAAGGAAAACCACATGTTAAATGAATGGACAATAAGAGAAAACCTGAAATTGCACAATATGGGTTAGAAATGACAAAATTCAATTAATGTATGAATTACAAATGTTTTAAAATAATTACTTTAAGAAAAAATTGAATAATAGGAATATAAAAATAGAGTCTAGAAAACACAGATACTAGATAAATCATAAATCCTTTCTAAAATATTGATGTATAATATTGTCAGTTTGTAAAGCAGCTTCTTATTAAAATGTGACTATATACATATTACACAATTTGAAGTAAAAATAATCTTGATCCTATGTCTGATAGATTTTATGTCAGTCAAGAAAACATAAATTTATTATCAATTAAATAATATAGACCAATAGAAGGGACCAGCATGTAGGCACATAAAAAAACCCCTGTGTAGGGTAACAGAGATACTTGTATTCATGGAATCCCTGACCAGCCAGCATAGGCAATAAGTTCATCCTGGGTTCAATAAGACAAGCATTCTCAAAAACTAATGTGCAGAAGAATACATAAGGACACCATACATCAATTATCCTTTTTCTCTTCCTCATGCATCTTCAAGCACATATGCATGGTCAAGCACACATGCATCCGAAAAAACAAAAGCACATACATACGACATGGATACCTACTACATACACACACACGCACGTTATACAATTTATTTTAAAACAATTTAACATACACAATTAATTGTATAAATGAAAATTAACAAAGAGTATTACAATTAACTAAGTCTAAGAATTGTATGTCCTTTACGGGTTAAATAGGTATACACCAAAGGGACAGTAATACATGTAGATATTGAATGTGATAGATTTACATTATGTCATGTCTAAAGCAACATATGAAAGAACTATTGATCTGCCCCAGTCACTAAGAAGATATTTGTTCACAGTTTGCTATGATAAAGAGATAATCAAATAGTAAAATTTCAAGTGAAAGAAAAATGATACTAATGAGTACAGAGAAAAATGACAAGCATTCAGCTTTTGACTGAAAAGAACGTGCTTTCGAGTGTCAATACTTTTTAACTTTTCAACTTCTGAGCTATAAATGTTTTCAAAATTGTCACTAGCATGTTATGATTTACAACAAAGTATGATTTTCCTATAACTTAATGCTACAGCAGACTTTTAGGTAAAATTCAAATTTGGAAATAATTGAGTATATTCTTTAAGGTAATTACATGCTTGTGAATTAAATTATCTAAAAGTAACTTATAAAACACCTCAGAATATTCTTGAAGAAATGATAACCCTTGAAAATATTTCAGTAGTTGAATTTATTAATCACAATAATCACAATTCATTAGTTTCTCAAATATATTAATTCCATCAATTTATCACATGTATGTGGAATTATTGTTTATGTTGTACTGCTGAAGTAACTTAATACTAAATTTAGTTTCTTGTGAAAAACTACTAAAGAAATAGACTTCAAATTATATGGTGAGTAATTTCTAAAAATATAGCCATTGCCCCTGAAAATAATCATTGCCTAAATTAACTTCTCATTATATTTAATCAAAAATTTAACATTTGAAATTTTATATGATCTGATTCTAAGAATTTTAAAAATGTTTTCTTAAGTTCCAAATGCGTTATTCTTTAAAACAAAACACTCACACAAAACAAAAACAAAAAACAAACAAACAAAAAAAAAACAAAGCAAAGGACAAGTTTACTATATAAAATTCAAGCAGGGAAACTGACATCTAAAACTGCATTCTTGGAAATTACCAATCTATGCTTGTATAAGAGAAGACCCAAAGAAATAGACAAAATAAAAACAATTGTACTTGTCTGTAGAGACTCACCAAGGAACATGGAAGTATAAACAATGTGACTGATGATATATATCACTGTTATCTTAACTTCCTAGATCCTTGTCTCTTCTTCACTAATCTAAAAACAGCACTTTTGACTTCTTTGTTTCTGAGACTATAAATAAGTGGATTTAGCATGGGGATCACAATTGTGTAGAAAATAGAAGCTACTTGATCCTTTCCTAAAGAATAGGACTTACTTGGCTTTAAATAAGTAAAGATCAGAGTGCTATAAAAAACAGTCACTCCGAGAAGATGAGAAGCACAGGTAGAAAAAGCTTTTTGCTTTCCTGAAGTGGAATTTATCTTCAAAATAGTAGAAAGAATGGATACATAGGATACAGATATTGTGATAAGGGAGCCCAGAATTGTGGAACCTGCAAAAATGAATATAATGATTTTAACTACATGTGTGTCACTGCAAGACAGAGATAGAAGAGGAGATGTGTCACAGTAAAAATGATGGATGATGTTGGACTTGCAGAAATGCAGGCTAATCATGCCAAACACAGTGACAGAGGAATCCACAGCTCCAATTACATAGGAACCAGTGAGGAGAGCAAGGCAGCACTGTGAAGACATAATAACTGGGTACTGTAAAGGGTTACAAATGGCTATGTAGCGGTCATAGGACATTGAGGAGAGCAGAAAACATTCAGTAGCTGCTAAGAGGATAAAAATGTACAGTTGGGTGAAACAATCTGTGTAGGAAATGGTATTGTTAGCTGTCAGGAGGCTCTCTAAAGTTTTTGGTGTGATGGCGGTTGAGTAACTGAGGTCAAGAAATGACAGATGTGTGAGGAAGAAATACATGGGAGTGTGAAGCCGAGCATCTAGACGGATGACCAGCATCATGCCTGTGTTCCCCAGCACAGTGACCAGGTATATCAGCAGAAACAGCACAGAGAGAGCCAGCTGGATTTCTTTGGAATCTGTCAATCCCATGAGGATGAAGTCTGGTTTATTTGTGTGATTCCAAGTGTTCATAGTCAACGATCCTAAAAGATGAGAAATCAAAGGTAATGCATTTGTTGTATGGTGACAGAGATGTTTGTGGACATGTTTGTAACTGTACTTTAATAATGACCATATAAACTAGAAAATTTAGATTTCCAAATAGGAGTGTTAAGCATAATATGATTATAATATTATAAGTGTGATTATGTGCTGTAAAACCAAGAAAACTAGTGCTAATCTAAATAATTTCTTTTTAAAAATTTAAACTACATGAAATGTTATGTATGTGCTGATATTATTTCCATATTTTTACTAGAAGATGGAAAACAATCAGTTAATGTATGAATTCATTGAACACAACACAAATTCACATTGAGTCCATGATCATGTTAAAATTGTGAGACATAAAAAGATCTTAGTCACATTCTTAGTCCAATAAATTTAAATAAAATGTCACACAGTTAATTGACAAAGATAGAAAACAACTTCATTATTTTCCAACTCTTATCAATATCAATTAACTCTTACTATATTTTTGAAAGTTAATAGACTATATTAAGACAAACAAGTATTTAAAACTGGGTTATCTTCTGACAATTCCAAACAAATCTTAACTAAAATTATTTTATAAAGTTATGAATGATCACCAGTATAATCTCCTTCCATCCACTCTAAGTTTGCCACAATCCTGTTACTTTTGTACATGCAAATTATATGTGTACACATATACTTTAAAATATAATCTTTATTTTATTTGCTTCAACCTTTACAATTTTAAAAATACTTACTCTCCATGCCAAATTTGCCAGAGAAAATACGGGGAAAATATTTCCAAAATCATGTGTCTGAAAACATTCAACTCCCAAATTTTTCCACAATTGAAATAGAAAGTTTACATAAAGATCTGAACACATCTGGCCTAGATTTTTGGTTTTCCTTGGTATTTCTTTTTACATTCTTTTGTGTAATCATTTTTTTTAAAATCAGGTCTTTGTCAAAATCAATTTTAAAGGAAATTTATCATTTGAATGCATTCCATGTGTGAGTATATATATAAGGACCGAAGTCTGTGATTTTCTCTCTAGATTATGACTGTGGGAATTATCACGTAATGTCATGAGCATCATGCAACATGGTCATTCTCAGGAGGCAGTTTCCAAGCCAAGTTTATTGGCAAGCTTTCAAGGACTAGGGTCAAAGGACTAATTCACCAATCATTTTGCTTATTCCTGACAACCTTATAAAAAACAACATATTAACTGTTTATTCTGATGAGCTACATTTATTCAGTCTCATTAATTCATTTAATTTATAACATCATATTGATACAACATTCTACTCACGACATTTTTAAGTAGTGTGGATAGAAGGGAAACTTATTTTTTAAATGTAAAATGCTTACTTTGTTAAGATCATTGTTGTATAATATAAATATTGTTAGAAAAGTATTAAATTAAATGATTTTGCTAGAGTTAAAATATGTTGATTAAAAACAATAAAATCTGTGGTCTTATCACTGGTAAATGTATTTCTCACCTCTCATCAAGGAACTTCCCTTTGCAGTGGTAAGATAACACCACAGGAAATTACAACCTATGTAATTGTACTGTTCAGGAGCCCAGTCCAAACTAATAAATTAACAAAACAATTCAAGGCTAAGGTTCATGAATTATTTCAAAAACACAGGATAGAAATATTAGAAGGGTCAAAGAAATCAGGGATTTGTTATGAGAATTGTGTCCTTAAGGTATTGCAAGCTAAACTTATAAAGTCCCTTCAAAAGGTCTGCTTAACATGAGCTGAACAAAATAATATGCCATCGTGGATATGGGAAGCCATTCCACTCTTTGACATGTAGCCTAATGACTGCACATGATACAATACAACAGTCTACCAGCCATGCTCATTCTTGCTCTATTGAAAGTATCTAGGAAATTAAAAACCAACAAAGAAAAGAAAAGAAAAATCTGTGTGTTCTTCAACTGATGAATGGATAATGAAAATTTGACACATGTTCACTAGCGATGTTATTCAATTCTAAGAAAATAAAATCACAAAGCTTCCAAGAAAATGAATGGAACTATCAAAAATCATGTAGAATCAGGTACATTATTAATTTATATCTAGAAAGATATATGCCTCATGCTCATGTTCTTTCTCATCTGAGCCTCCTAATTTCAGATCATAAGATGTTACTATATATCCATGATTAACTGAAGAACCTGGGGGAAAAATGGGAACATTGAGATTCTGGAGGAATAGGGAGCAAAGGAGAAGGAAATGACAGTGTACAAGTGATCTGTTGGGAGAAACAAGCTTCAATTGCAAAAGAGTATAAAATTAATATGGAAGGTTAGGAAGATAAAAAAAGGGTAGAATGATAGGAGGAAGGATGTCTGATAATATTATAAGAAAATGCCAACCAACCAGAGCTTCCAGGGACTAAGCCACTACCCAAAGAATATACATGGACTGACCTTGGGCTCCAACGGCCTAGGTAGCAATGAATAGCCTAGTAAGAGCACCAGTGGAAGGGGAAGCCCTTGGTCCAAGATTGAACCCCCAGTGAATGTGATTTTTGTGGGGAGGGCGGTAATAGGGAGAGGATGGGGAGGGGAACACCTATATAGAAGGGGAAAGGGAAGGGTTGGGGGATGTTGGCCTGGAAACTGACCAACTGAAATTACATTACTGAAATGTAAATAAGAAATACCCAAGTTAATGAAGATGGAGAAACAAAAAGATTTTGGCTGGGCAATATACTCAGATCTACTCCCCCCGAAAAAAGGAAAAATACATTTAAATATTTACCTAAAAATACTTACAATACATATAAACTTATATATAAACAAACATTTACTTAATATGATATATTCTGATCTGGCTGAAAATGTTTCTTCCAAACCTCAATGACCATTTAGCAAAAACTACATCAGGTGCAAGAAGTAATACATTATACTTGTTAATCAGGGTTGTCTGAGAGACAATAATAAAGGGTCTTAATATTTTCACTAGTTTCCTTAAGAAGTCAAAGTTCCTATTGGTTTTACTTGGTTTTTTGTTTGTTTGTTTTTTTGTTGTTGTTGTTTGTTTGTTTGTTTGTTTGTTTCATGTAGAAACATTATGGCATTTTTTTCAATAATGATTCTTTTTTTAATAGGGTATTTCTTATTTACATTTCAAATGTTATTTCCTTTCTCAGTTTCCTGTCCACCAACCCCCTAAAAACTCCTGCCTCCTTTCTATAAGGGTGTTTCCCTCCCTATCCACCCCCCAAAGTTCCTATTGTTGAAGACACCATGGACTGAAGACACAGGTCCCAGAGGAGCCTGAGACAAAACTAACAAAATGTCTCCTCTCTAGGAACTAGGTTTCTTGGTATGAGAAGGTGCTTTACAACCTTTAATGAAAGGCAGCAACAAAAAGAAGAAAGAAAGAAAGAAAGAAAGAAGGGAAGGAAGAAAAAAAGAAAAGAAAAGAAAGTAAAGAAAGAAAGGAAGAAAAGAAAAGAAAGAAAAGAGAAGAAAGAGAGAAGGGCAGCAACCAACATCTATGATATCTTTGAGCCACAGCAAGAAACAGAATGGAAAAACAAAGGAGCAGCAGCGACAACATCAACAAAAGCAACACACCTAATGGTGCATTAGTGGCACACAAATCATCGCAGTAACGAAAAGTTTTCAAATTGTATATAAGATTGAAACAGCAATAAAGTACCGATGTCTGGTCTAAACACCTAGACAGCATTGAAGATAGAATTAAGTTATAGATCTTGGAGAACCTACAACTCCAAAAATTAATAAACCAGTATAATTTTTAGCTATAACTTAATTAGTTTTCTTATGTCACAGGTAATCACCAATGATTATGGATATTTCAGTTTGCAACAGGCACAGATCATTCAAGAAAAATATTCAATCAAAATATTACCATTTCTCTTTTTTGATTAAATTTGATTAAATTTATTCCTTTATAAAATTAAAACCTTATCAAAACTATGAGAAATTGAGGAAAATGGTACAAAATATTTTGTTTGCAAGTTAATACAGTAAAAATAATACATCAATATTTTTTAAATTATTAGATATTTTTGTCATTAGCAAACAGAAAAAAAAATTGTCATAGCAAATCTAATCCCACAATATGTAGCTTCAGTTAATTTTATGGCACAGTAGTGCCTCCAAATAGCTTTTAAGAAAATAAATTTTATAGTTCTTTTTCTTTTTCTAATTAGATAATTTTTATTTACATTTCAAATGATATCCCCTTTTTTCCCACCCAACCACGCACCTTTCTACCTCCCTACACTGACATTCTCCTACACTGGGAGTTTGAGCCTTGGCAGGACCAAGAGCTTCTCCTCCCTTTGGTGCCCA
Organism: Rattus norvegicus; assembly: GCF_021556685.1. Classification (NCBI taxonomy): domain Eukaryota; kingdom Metazoa; phylum Chordata; class Mammalia; order Rodentia; family Muridae; genus Rattus; species Rattus norvegicus. The sequence continues at coordinate 71,094,405 of NC_141536.1, forward strand.
GCAAGGCCATCTTCTGCTACATATGCAGCTGGAGCCATAGCTCTGTCCATGTGTACTCTTTGGGTGTTGGTTTAGTCCCTGGGAGCTCTGGTTGTTTGTTATTATTGTTCTTATGGGGTTGTAAGCACCTTCAGCTCCTTCAATACTTTCTCCTCTAATGGGGACCAAATTCTCAGTTCAATAGTTGGCTGCTAGCATTCACCTCTATATTTGTCATGCTCTGGTAGAACCTCTCAGGAGATAGCTATATCAAGCTCCTATCAGTACGTACTTCTTGGCATCAGCAATATTGTCTGGCTTTGGTGACTGTATGTATATGGGCTAGATCTCCAGGGGAGGAAGACTCTGAATGGCCATTCCTTAGATTTCTACTCCAATCTTTGTCTTCATGTCTCCTCCTATGAGTATTTTTGTTACCCTTCTAAGATGGTCATTCTTCTTGAACTTCATGTAATCTGTGGATAGGATCATGGGAAAAACGAGCTTTTGGGCTAATATATATTTATCAGTGAGTATGTATGGGTATTTTTTGGGGATTGTGTTACCTTACTCAGGATAATACTTTCTAGTTCCATCCATTTCACTATGAATTTCAGGAAGTAATTGGTTTTAAGAGGTGAGTAGTACTTCATTGTGTACTTGTACCACTTTTTCTGTATCCACTCCTCTCTTGAAATCCATATGGGTTCTTTCCAACTTCTGTCTATTATAAATGAGACTGAATAAGGTGGAGAATTTGTCCTTGGTATACGTTAGAGTTATCTTTTGTGTATATGCCCAAGAGTGGTATAGCTATGCCCTCAAATAGTACTATGTCCAAATTTCTGAGAATGTACAGATTGATTTCCAGAGTGGTTGTTCCAGATTGCAATCCCACCAACAAGGTGTCATCATATCCTCACCAGCATCTGTTGTTACCTGAATTTTTTATATTAACCATTCTGACTGGTATGAGATGATATCTCAGTTTTGTTTTGATTTGCATTTCCCTGATGACTAAGGATATTGAACATCTGTTTAGGTGCTTCTCAGCCATTCGATATTGCTTGACTGAAATTATTTTTGGATCTGTACCCCATTATTTTGCTTTTTTTCTTTATTAACTTGAGTATTTCTTATTTACATTTCGACTTTTATTCCCTTTCCCGGTTTCTGGGCCAACATCCCCCTAACCCCTCCCGCTCCCCTTCTATACGGGTGTTTCCCTCCCCATCCTCCCCCCATTACCACCCTCCCCCCAACAATCATGTTCACTGGGGGTTCAATCTTAGCAGGACCAAGGGCTTCCCCTTCCACTGGTGCTCTTACTAGTTTATTCATTGCTACCTATGAGGTTGGAGCCAAGGGTCAGTCCATGTATAGCCTTTGGGTAGTGGCTTAGTCCCTGGAAGCTCTGGTTGGTTGGCTTTGTTGTTCATATGGAGTCTCCAGCCCCTTCAAGCTCTTCCAGTCCTTTCTCTGATTCCTTCAATGGGGGTCCCGTTCTCAGTTCAGTGGTTTGCTGCCTGCAATTGCCTATGTATTTGCTGTATTCTGGCTGTGTCTCTCAGGAGAGATCTATATCCGGTTCCTGTCAGCCTGCACTTCTTTGCTTCACCCATCTTGTCTAATTGGGTGGCTGTATATGTATGGACCACATGTGGGGCAGGCTCTGAATGGGTGTTCCTTCTGCCTCTGTTTTAATCTTTGCCTCCCTATTCCCTGCCAAGGGTATTCTTGTTCCCCTTTTAAGGAGTGAACCATTTGCATTTTGATCATCCGTCTTGAGTTTCATATGTTCTGTGTATCGAGGGCAATTCAAGCATTTGGTCTTATATCCACTTATCAATGAGTGCATACCGTGTGTGTTTTTCTGTGATTGGGTTACCTCACTCAGGATGATATTTTCCAGTTCCAACCATTTGCCTATGAATTTCATAAAGTCATTGTTTTTGATAGCTGAGTAATATTCCATTGTGTAGATGTACCATATTTTCTGTATTCATTCCTCTGTTGAAGGGCATCTGGGTTCTTTCCAGCTTCTGGCTATTATAAATAAGGCTGCTATGAACATAGTGGAGCATTTGTCTTTGTTATATGTTGGGGCATCTTTTGGGCATATGCCCAAGAGAGGTATAGCTGGGTCCTCAGGTAGCTCAATGTCCAATTTTCTGAGGAACCTCCAGACTGATTTCCTGAATGGTTGTAGCAGTCTGCAGTCCCACCAAAATGGAGGAGTGTTCCTCTTTCTCCACATCCTTGTCAGCATTTTCTGTCACCGGAGTTTTTGACCTTAGCCATTCTCACTAGTGGGAGGTGAAATCTCAGGGTTGTTTTATTTGGATTTCCCTTATGACTAAAGATGTTGAACATTTCTTTAAGTGTTTCTCAGCCATTCGGCATTCCTCAGCTGTGAATTAAAAAAACAAACAAACAAACAAAAAAAAAACCTTTATCTGCTGGTCGTTCACACCTTGATTTGATTTTAACTCGTTTCAAAAAAGGAACAAATGAATAAAAAGCAGTTCAATCAGCCCTTGGAGCCTTGCACCTGTAGTAGGAGCCTGGGTCAGCTGGAGAAGCTGGCCGGGGATGAGCGTCTGCATGAGTTGATTATTAGACTTAGCAGGTGACAAGGTGCTTCTTTTAAAATCACAGCTAGAAAAGTCATAATGGTGTTTGGTCTAAATATTGAAGATATGTGTAGCCACTTCAATTTTGTTTCTGATTGGTTCTAAATGTATAATTATTCTCTAAATGCCTTGGTTATGGACTATTGGGTTTATGTTATTGGATATGGCTAAAAAATGTAACATTGGTAACAGAAATTTGAGAAAAAAAGTGTAACATTGGTAACAAATTTGACATAAAACTGTTAATTTGTATGGAGTTATTCTAGACAACATGTGGCATGAGCCAATCTAGGGAAACAGGTCTAAACTGGGGCAATATTTTTATGGAACTCTTATCTTAGAAACCAAGCTTCTAAAAGATTTTAAGGGCAATGTCTCTTTGTTGAGGTATTGGAGACCACACCATCATGCATTCATATGTAAGAATTGACAGTCGAACCTTGTATAGACTCGGTGTCTTGGAGACTGGATTTTGGAGACTAGATTATTTGTTGGAGGTTGAGTTTTGCTTTCCAAAGTTTTTTGCCCCTTTTGCCGTTAGATAAGAATCAGACTGCAGCGTGGTTTAATTTGCCACGGGATTAATCTGGGCCCTGTAAAAGCTGAATGCCACCTGGATTTCTGGCTGGTGGCCGGCCAGACAGGAGGGGCCTACGCCGTCTCGACAGCCAAAGAAATTGGACTAGTGAATTTGACAATTTGATGGAGCAGCTGCGTGTGGCCATTGTAACCGTGAATTCCACAAGAGTTGATGCTTCTTTCGCAGAGGGACTATCTTCCTGGATCACATCTGCCACGACCCACTTCAAGGAGTGGGCGGGAATAATTGGGGTTGGCATGCTTTTGTGCAGAGGGATAGTGTTTATGCTATGGCTTGTGTGTAAGCTACGTGTCCAACAGCAACGTGACAAAGTGGTCATTGCGCAGGCCCTTGCAGCACTTGATGTGGGCTCATCTCCCTCAGTTTGGTTAAATATGCTTGAGGATTGACAATGGGATTGTGTTCAGACAGCCCATGCACCCTGAGTCCTTTGAGACATTGTACCAGGATTGGGTGTCCTACACCTAAAGGTAGCCTTTGCACCCTGCAGTGTTAGTCCCATTGCAAGCAGGAAGGTACCTTGCCCTTGTCACATCCATTCAAGGTCTCGAACCCTGAGGGTCCTACAAGAGCCCAATGATTGATCGAACTTGTTCTTTATATTATTTGAGAGGGGGAGATGTTGGTAGCCACCCGTAGCAGCTGTTGTCTGTTAGTACAGGGCACAGCTGTTGTCCACCCCAAAGGATGCAGTGCACATGCGCAAGGGTGTGTTCGCGCCAAGTCTTTGCCCACCCCGGGGTGTGTCAATGAGATCACGGCTATGCGGCCAAACAGGAAGGAACACATTGCTTTGGGGGATATAAAGCTAATACTCTCTGGGGCCACGGTGTCTCTCCTCTTCAAGATGCAATAAACGCTTTGCTGCAGAAGGATCCTGGTGTCCGCGTGCGTTCTTGCTGGCGAGACGATAGTGCGGGACAGCATTGAATCTGTAGATCGCTTTTGGTAGAATGGCCATTTTTACTATACTAATCCTGCCAATCCATAAGCATGGGAGATCTTTCCATCTTCTGAGGTCTTCTTCAATTTCTTTCTTCAGAGGCTTGAAGTTCTTATTGTACAGATCTTTTACTTGCTTTGTTAAAATCACACGGAGGTATTTTATATTATTTGGGACTATTATGATGGGTGTTGTTTCCCTAATTTCTTTCTTGGCTTGTTTCTCTTTTGTGTAGAGGAAGGCTACTGATTTATTTGAGTTAATTTTATACCCAGCTACTTTTCTGAAGTTGTTTATCAGGTTTAGTAGTTCTCTGGTGGAACTTTTTGTGTACCCCATTTTTAATAGTGTTATTTGATTCACTGGAGTTTAACATCATGAGTTCTTGGTATACATTGTATACTATCCCTCTATTGGATGTAGGATTGGTAAAGAACTTTTCCCAATATGTTGGTTGCTGTTTTATCCTAAAGACAATATCCTTTGCATTACAGAAGTTTTGCAATTTTAAGAGGTCTCATTTCTTGATTATTGATCTTAGAGCATAAGCCATTGGTGTTCTTTTCAGGATATTTTCCCAGTGCCCATTTGTTTGAGACTCTTCTTCACTTTTTCTTCTATCATTTTGACTGTATCTGTTTTTCTGTGGAGGGCCTTGATCCACTTAGACGTGAGCTTTGCACAGAGTGATAAGAAAGTATTGATTTGCATTCTTCTACATGCTGAATTCTAGTTGACCCAGCGCCATCTGCTGAAAATACTATCTTTTTTCCACTGCATGGCTTTACTCATTTTTCAAAGATCAAGTGACTATATGTATTTGAGTTCATTTCTGAGTCTTCAATTCTATTCCATTGATCTAACTGCCTGTCTCTACAAATACAATACAGATTTTATTAATATTTTTCTGTAATACAGTTTGCGATCAGGGGTGGTGATTTACCCAGAAGTTCTTTTATTGTTGAGAATATTTTTCACTATCCTGGGCTTTTTGTTATTACAAATGAATTTGCAAATTGCTCTTTCTAACTCTATGAAAAATTGTGGTAGAATTTTGATGGGCACTGCATTGAATCTGTAGATTGCTTTTGGCAAGATGGTTACTTTTACAATATTAATCCTGCCATTCCAGAAGCATTGGAAATCTTTCCAATTCTGAGTTCAATTTCTTTCTTTAGAGATTTGAACTTCTTGCCATACATATTTTTCACCTGTTAGTTTAGAGTCATACCCATGTATTTTAAATTATTTTTGATTGTTGCATAGGGTGTTGTTTCACTAATTTCTTTGTCAGCCTGTTTATTATTTGAGTAGAAGAAAACTACTGATTTGTTTGAGTAAATTTTATATCCAACCACTTTGCTGAAGTTGTTTAGTAGGAATAGTAGTTCTCTGGTTGAACTTTTTTAGATCATTTATTTATACTATCATATTATCTACAAATAGTGATATTTTTATTCTTCCTTTTCAATTTGTAGCTCTTTGACCTCCTTCTGTAGTCTGCTTCCTCTGGTTAGAACTTTGAATATCATATTGAAGAAGTAGGGAGAGAGTGTACAGCCTTATATAGTCCCTGGTTTTAGTGGGAATGCTTCATATTTTTCTCCATTTAGTTTGATGTTGGCTACTGGTTTTCTCTAAATTGCTTTTGCTATGTTAAGGAACAGGCCTACATTTTCTGGTTTTTCTAAGACTTTTAACATGAAGGGTTGTTTGATTTTGCCAAATGCTTCCTCTGCATTTAATGAGATAATCATGTGGTTACTTTTTCTTGGAGTTCATTTATGTAGTGGATTACATTGATAAATTTCCATATAACGAACCATCCTTGCATTCCTGGGATGAAGCCTATTTGATCATTATGACTGTTTATTTTGATGTGTGCTTGAATTTGGTTTTCAAGAATTTTACTGAGAATTTTTGCATCGATATTCAAAGGAGAACATAGTCTGAAGTTCTCTTTCATTTTTGGGTCTTTCTGGGTTTTGGGTATAGCATAATAGTGGCTTCAGAGAATGAATTGGGTAGTGTTCCTTCTGTTTCAATTTTGTGGAATAGTTTGGAGAGTTCTGGAATTAGGTCTTCTATGAAGTTCTGAAAGGTTTCAGCACTAAAATGGTCTGGCACTGGGCCTTCTTTGGTTGGAAGACTTTGACTTTCAACCGAAAGTCATTAAGAAAGATAAAGAAGGAAACTTCATATACAGCAAAGGAAAAATCCACTAAGCTGAACTCTCAATCCTAAATATCTATACTCCAAATGCAAGGGTACCTACATTCATAAGAGAAACCTTACTAAAGCTCAGAGCACACATTGTACCTCACACAATAATAGTAGGAGATTTCAACACCACACTCGCATCAATGGACAGATCATGAAAACAGAAATTAAACAGAGACATAGAGAAACTAACAGAAGTTATGAACCAAATGAATTTAACAGATGTTTATAGAACATTCCATCATCAATCAAAAGAATATACCTTCTTCTCTGCACCTCATGGAACCTTTTTCCAAAATTGACGATATAATCAGTCATAAAACAGACCTCAACAGATACAGGAATATAGAAATAATCCATAACATCCTATCAGATCACCACACACTAAGACTGGACTTCAGTAACAACAATAATGACAGAAAGCCCACATATACATGGAAGTTGAACAATGTTCTACTCAATGACAACTTGGTCAACAAAGGAATAAAGAAAGAAATTAAAGACTTCTTCGACCTCATACCAGTACTGTCCAAACTATTCCACAAAATAGAAACAGACTGAGCACTACCAAATTCCTTCTAGGAAGCCACAATTACTATTATACTGAAACCACACAAAGACCCAGCAGAGAAAGAAAACTTCAGACCATTTTCCCTTATGAAGTATTGAATATTTATACTCAATAAAATTCTTGCAAACTGATTCCAAGAACCCATCAAAATGATCATTGAACATGATCAAGTAGGCTTAATCCCAGGGATGCAGGGATGGTAATATATGAAAATCTGTCAATGCAACCCATTATATAAACAAACTCAAAGATAAGAACCACATGATCATTTTATTAGAAGCTGAGAAAGAATTTGACAAAATTCAACACTTTTGTTCATGATAAAAGTCTGGAAAGATCAGGAATTCAAGGCCCATATCTAAACATAGTAAAAGCATTACACAGCAAACCAGTAGCTAACATCAAACTGAATGGAGAGAAGCTTGAAGCAATCCCAGTAAAATCAGGGACTAGCCAGGGCTGGCCACTCTCTCCCTACTTATTACATATAGTACTCGAAGTTCTAGCCAGAGCAATCAGACAACAAAAGGAAGTCAAAGGGATTCAAATTGGAAGGGAAGAAATCAAAATATCACTATTTGCAGATGATATGATAGTGTACTTAAGTGACCCCAAAAGTTTCACCAGAGAATTGCTTAACCTGATAAACAACTTCAGCAAAGTGTCGGGGTATAACTTAACTCAAACAAATCTGGAGCTTTTCTTTACTCAAAGGATAAACAGGTTGAGAAAGAAATTATGGAAATGAGACCCTTAACAATAGTCCCAAATAATATAAAATATCTTGGTGTGACTTTGACCAAGCAAATGAAAGATCTGTATGACAAGAACTTCAAGTCTCTGAAGAAAGAAATTGAGGGAGATCTCAGAAGTTGAAAATATCTTCCATGTTCATGGATTGGCAGGATTAATATAGTAAAGATGGCAATTTTTCCAAAAGCAATCTACAGAATCAATGCAATCCCCATCAAAATTCCTACTCAACTCTTTATAGAGATAGAAAAAGCAATTTACAAATTCATTTGGAATAACAAAAACCCAGGATAGTGAAAACTATACTGAACAATAAAAGAACGTCTGGGGGAATCACCATCCCTGACTTCAAGCAGTATTACAGAGCAATAGCCATAAAAACTGTATGGTATTGTTACAGAGACAGGTAGATAGATCAGTGGAACAGAATTGAAGACCCAGAAATGAACTCATACACCTATGGTCATTTGATCTTCGACAAAAGAGCTAAAACCATCCTAAAGAAGAAAGAAAGCATTTTTAACAAATGGTGCTGTTTCAAATGGAGGTCAGCATGTAGAAGAAAACTTAAGTCCAAGTGGATAAAACACCTCCACATCAAACCAGATACGCTCAAACTAATAGAAGAAAAAGTGGGGCAGAATTTAGAACACATGGGCACTGGGGAAATTTTCCTGAACAAAACACCAATGGCTTGTGCTCTAAGATCAAGAATCGAAATGTGTGACCTCATAAAACTGCAAAGCTTTTTAAGGCAAAAGACTGTCATTAGGACAAAGCAGCAACCAGCAGATTGGGAAAAGATCTTTACCAATCCTACTTCTGATAGAGGGCTAATATTCAAAATATACAAAGAAATCAAGAAGTTAGACTACAGAGAGCCAAATAACCTTATTAAAAATGAGGTACAGAGCTAAACAAAACATTCTCAGCTGAGGATTTTCAAATGGCTGAAAAGGACCTAAAGAAATGTTCAACATCCTTATTCATCAGGGAAATGCAAATCAAAACAACCCTGAGATTCCACCTCACACTTGTCAGAATGGCTAAGATAATAAACTCAGGTGACAGAAGATCCTGTGAGGATGTGGAGAAAGAGGGACACTCCTCCATTGTTGGTGGGATTGCAAACTGGAACAACCAGTCTGGAAATCAGTCTGGAGGTTCCTCAGAAAATTGGACATTACATTACCTGAGGACCCAGCTGTACCTCTCCTGGGCATGTACCCAAAAGATACTCCAACATTCAATAAATACACATACTCCACTATGTTCATAGCAGTCTTATTTGTAATAGCCAGACACTGGAAAGAACCCAGATGCCCTTCAACAGAGGAATGGATTCAAAAACTGTCATACATCTACACAGTGGAGTACTACTCACCTATCAAAAACAATAACTTCATGAAAGGCATAGGCAAATGAAGTGAACTAGAAAATATCATCCTGAGTGAGAAGGCTCAATCACAGAAAAACACACTTGATATGCACTCATTGATAAGTGGATATTAGCTAAAAAGCTCGAATTATCCAGGATGCAATTCACAGACCACAGACCACAGGTAGCTCAAGAAGAAGGATGACCAAATGCCCATGCTCCCACTCCTTAAAAGGGGAAAAATATTAATAGGAGTGCATATGGAAGCTAAGATTAGAGCAGTGACTCAGGAATGGCCATTCAGAGCCTGACCCACATGTGACCCCATATATACACACACACGCACACACATACACAAACACACACACACACACACACACACACACACACACACACACACACACACACACACACACAGCCACCAAAACTAGATAAGATTGATGAAGCTAAAAATTGCATGCTGGAAGGAACCATATATAGATCTCTCTTGAGAGTCACATCCAAAGCATGTCTAATACAGAGGTCAATGCTAGCAGCAGACCAGTGTACTGAGAAAAGGACCCCCTTGGGGGGATTAGAGGAAGTATTGAAAGAATTGAAGGAGCTTGCAACCCCATAAAAACAAAAATGCCAACCAACCAGAGCTTCCAGGAACTAAACCACTACTGAAAGACTATACATGGACTTACCCAGGGTTCCAACTGCATAGGTAGCACAGAATAGACTTACTGGGACAACAGTAGAAGGGGAAGCCCTTGGTCCTGCTATGGTTGGACCCCAGTGCAGAGTAATATGGGGAGGGCAGTAAGGGAATACCCATATGGGGGAGGGGGAAGGGAGGGGATGGGAGCTTATGGACAGGAAACAAGGAAGGGGAATAACATTTGAAATGTCAGTAAAGAAATATATCTAAGAAAAAGATTTAAAAAATAAGGACTTGTATTTCTTTAGGAGTCATGGAACTGTTTAGAATATTTTTCTGATCCTGATTTAACTTTGATACCTGGTTTATCACTAGGAAATTGTCCATTTCATCTATATTTTCTAGTTTTGTGAATATAGGCTTTTGTAGTAGGATCTGATCATTTTTGGATGGTCCTCAGATTCTGTTTTATGTCTCTCTTTTCATTTCTGATTGTGTTAATTTGGAGACTGTCTCATGCTCTTTGGCTAATCTAGCTAAGGGTTTATCTATCTTGTTCATTTTCTCAAAGAAACAGCTCCTGGTTTTGTTAATTCTTTGTATAGTTTTTTTTCTTTCTGCTTGGTTGATTTCAGCCCTGAGTTTGATAATTTCCTGCAGTCTATTCCTCTTAGGTGTATTTGCTTCTTTTGTTTTAGAGATTATTTTTTTATGTTTATGCCAGTATTTTATTTAGACAGGGTGTCTCATTGTGTAGCCCCGCCTGGCTTCACACTGCTTCCTGAGTGGGCTTCCACATCCAGCATACATGCCAACATGTTATTAGTTCCTCCCCATGTTTAATTTGTTCAACCTTTTAGCCAATGTTGAGGTTTTACCTCTATTTACAAACCTGATGGTACAGTCATAGTCCTTGAGCTACTACCATTCTCAAAGGAGATCAAGAGGCTTTCAGAATTTTATTTAAAAAAATGATCCAGAATGGATGAAAAAGGAACAATCATCAAGAATATAGATGTCAGACATTGGCCACCCAAGAGGGTAGCTGGAGAAGTATGCCTTAGGCCCATGAGAGGCTTGTATAATTCTCGATAGAACACTTTAAGTTATGGCTAACACAGCTGTTATCCATTGACCTATCTTCTGCACCTATAGAACATGGCACAGAGTGTTTAGTCTTGCATGGCATCAGTTGAAGGAGCAAATGTACACACAGGTCACTTATAGCAGTGCTCTTGGTCAACAAGCATCTGCATATGATCTCAATTCAAGGTCCATGATAGCTTACCTCTACTGCATGTGAAATGGGCTTCCATCTTGAAAATGTAGCTACTTCAGCACAAACCAGATTTACCTAATAATGATTGGTACGCAGCCCCATCCCACCCCTTTACGTGCAGCTGAAAACAGCAGGCTAGTTACATAACAGTGAACTGCTATTGCTGACTTTATTACCATTAAATGAGTTATAGCTATTGTCACTGGATTTATATATTAGGGAAATTATATATAGAATACTGCAAAGATACATTAAAAAGACTGAAGTTTGCCCCTTTTCTGCTCAGGAAGTTCCTTTACTCCCAAGCTTCATAGTATGTTGTCCTGGCTCCACAATGCACTGCCACTCTTACTGTTTTTCTTCCTTCTGATCTTCCTTCTGTTCCCCAGTGCTAGAACTTCCAGAACCTTCCCGTTCAGATGCCATCTTTTAATATGCCATTTCTAAGAGTTTCAATGATGCCTTCTGAAGGGAAGATGCCGCCTGCCTAATGTTTTCTCCTGTTTCACTGTCCTTTCGAGCAAGGAGTTCTCTCATTTTGGAAGTCTCTTCCTTTAGCTTGTTGCACTCGTCAGCAGGCTTCGTTTCTGTGTCATGAATAATTCCTTCAGCCATATTAACTGCTTCAACACGTTCCTTCTTTCTCTGGTCTTCTTCAGCATACTTCTCTGCATTTTAAACCATATTTTCAATATCATCTTTGCTTAATCCATCAGAAGACTGGATTACAATCTGTTGCTCTCGTCCTGTCCCTTTATCTTTGGCAGAAATGTGCACAATCCCATTTGCATCAATGTCAAATGGAACTTCAATCTGAGGCACTCCACGAGGGGCTGGGGGAATTCCAATCAAAGTGAACTGGCCTAAAAGTTTGTTGTCTCCGGCCATCTCTCTTTCCCCTGACACACTTTAATCTCTACTTGAGTTTGTCCATCAGCAGCAGTAGAAAACACCTGGCTCTTTTTGGTTGGAAAAGTGGTGTTCCTATTAATAAGCTTGGTAAAAACACCTCCCAGTGTCTCAATACCTAGAGAGAGGGGAGTGACATCCAAGAGTAGCACATCTGTAACATCACCAGCCAACACACCCCCTTGAATGGCAGTTCCAATGGCTACAGCCTCATCAGGATTAACAGCTTTACTCAGGGCTCTGCCACAAAGATCTTGCACAGTCTGCTGAACCTGGGGCATCCTCGTCATGCCACCATCCAGAATCACTTCTCCTATGTCACTCTTGCTGACTTCTGCATCCTGCATAGCTTTCTGACACGGAGCAATAATTCTCTTGATTAGATCTGTGACAATGCCTTCAAACTGAGCTCGAGTCAACTTCATATTCAAATGCTTTGGTCCAGAAGCATCCATTGCATCCATTGTAAGGTATGGCAAGTTGATGTCAGTCTGTACAGATGAGGAGAGCTCACATTTAGCCTTCTCAGCAGCTTCCCGAACTCTCTGAAGTGCCATGCTGTCTTTGATCAAATCAACCCCTGTCTCCCTCTTGAACTCCTTGACAATGTGCCATAATAAACCTTGGTTAAAGTCTTCACCTCCTAAGAAAGTGTCCCCATTGGTGGATTTCACCTCACACACTCCTTTGTGAATTTCTAGGATAGAAATATCAAAGGTTCCTCCATCGAAATCATACACAGCAATGACTTTATCTTCGGATTTGTCCAGACCGTGAGCCAGAGCAGCAGCTGTAGGCTCGTTGATCACTCGGAGCATGTTTAGCCCAGATATCTGGCCAGCATCCTTAGTGGCCTGTCACTGTGAGTCAAGCAGCTATTGTATGCTCTCTCCAGTTTCATTTTGGAGGCACTCACAGCTGTGTGTTTTCCTCTTTAGTACTGCTTTCTTTGTATCTCATAATTTTGGGTATGTTGTGACTTCATTATCATTAAACTCTAAAAAGTTTTTAATTTCTTTCTTCATTTCTACCTTGACCAAGTTATCATTGAATTGAGTGTTGTTCAGCTTTCATGTGAATGTGGGCTTTGTGTCATTTTTTTTGTTATTGAAGGCAAGCCGTTGCCCATGGTGATCTGATAGGATGCATGGGTTTATTTCAGCATTCTTGTATTTGTTGAGGCCT